>NW_024401862.1:0-69635 GCF_016859285.1 Xiphias gladius | reverse complement strand
TTGCTCAAGTTATATGTATAACCCAAAGAAAATCACATATATAGTTCCAAGTCCCTGGACCATTTCAGTTTTCAAGTAGAATTGAGCTTTTTGGCAAGATGATCATTGATCATTTAATTGCTTTGACAAATTAGTGGCTCAGACTATTAATTATTTGAGCAAACAACACAAATATTGATCAGTAATACTGAAATAAATAAATAAACTAATAAATTAGACAAACCTTTACCCAAGGTGCAAAAACCATGACTTCATACATTTTAAATAGATGTGGCTCACAAAATAGGTTTGAATTTCCTTTTTCTTTTTTTTCAGTGAAACACTTTCAGGTGTGACAGACCTAAATTGTACTGGCCTGTTTTGAAATGTTACTCAAGTAAGTGACACTAAAGGACAGACATTTTGGAAGATTCACGTTGGTAAAGTGTCAGCAAAGTGTTTAGAGGTGACTAATGTGGTCACTAATGTGGTTGAGTGATAGGTGCTGCTTAGAAAGTCATCTGTAAAAACGAAAACATGGGTGAACACTATGTCTTACCACTAGAAGTCCTCCCACTTCCGAATTAATGTGAGAGAAATCTGAAGCTGTGGGTCTCTAAGCCTCAATAAAAAAATTGGTTTGAATGTGCTGACATCAGCTATTTCAAAAAAACAGTTTCAAATACTTGCCAAAATCAAATACGTGAATATACACTCAGTGGCAACTTCAGTAATAAATATATAGTAAAATTAATAACAGTGTCAGTGAAAACTGAACACTATCATCTTTGTAAAGGCAGAATTTATGGTTGAGCTGTCGTGTTGGATTGCACTACATTTTACAGGTGCACCTTTTAAGGTGGCCACTAAGTACATATAGCTAAAGCGTTTGAACAAACAGTATACACACAGTTATATTTATATTAATTTAAAAACTTCAGATATTTACCAGTTGTAGAAAAGGTGCGACTTGTGCTCTCAAAAACAACATAACATCAGTAGTATATCTAGTGTTCTGTGTATGAGTCACGAAAAACAGTAGATGATTAGCTTCCTTGGCTTCATCAACAATGATACTGCAAAAGAAGTATATTTCTACTCTACTCTGTGACTAGTCATCACAAAATGTCTCAGTATACCTGCGTCTGGATTTGAGATGCTTTATATTAACCCAACTTCACTGAGTTTAACTAGTTGAAAAATGGGATTGTAGGGAAGAAATGCATAAAATAGGGCTTATTAACAGTGATAACTACTTACATTCGTGATATGGACAAAGTTAACACCCTGATCATTTTTACAACATTTTTTTATATCAACATGTAAAATTATATGTATTGCATATAATACTTATTGTATATTTAGTAAGTATCCAAAATCCCACAGTACAAAGTTACACTTGTAACAGTAATACCTTCTAGTCAAATGAAAATCAAAACAAATTCAATTATGACATTTACAATATTTATTTCACAAGGATGTTACATGTCAAACTGTGTCAGATTTCTGAATTATACATGAAAGATTATAATTTTGTTTACAATATTAAGAATTATTACAAGACAGTATGTAGTAATGTAGTACTCAGGACATAAAAAGTGTAAATACATCTACAGTAACATGTTGTATTGAATGTAACAAAGCTAAATGCTTTTAATCTTTTAGAATTCATTGTTTTCTCAATCAGTTAGAACTGTCTGTCTCTTTCTTGATTGTCTTGATTTCAGAGCCAAGAGGTGGTGAAAGCTTCCTGTGCATTTGTGTGTGCGAGGAGCTTCCCAAACCCGCCGGCACAGAAGAAGCACACGGTGACAACCTCCTCTGTGCAGGTCCGTTCGGGACGCTCCTCATCCTCTCGACTGGTAACTGAAGAGGGTGTTGTCGGGGCAGGAGGGGTCTTCAGACCGTATTTGGTGCCTGGAAGGATAAAGGCTGCTGAGAGTGGTTCAGGACTCTGCTCTAGTGCTGGGACGTCCACTCTCAGCTGCTCCAGGAGTGCTGAAGACACAGAACGAGTCCTGCCCTGTCAAGTAGTCAAACAAGTAATGAATTGTTTTGGACACTGTGATACAACCTCTGCTTTGTAGGTAGCTATTTCGTTGAATGTGGCCTCTAATAATGGAATTACATTGTAAACAACGCAATAATATTCAAGAAAGTTCCCATAATAAATCTAATCCACATACAGTATGTAATGTTAACTTTAGCTAATCATCACTTTATGTCACTAGTGGTACTTCTGTAGTCTTAGTGAGGGGATTACTCACTTAGCCTAGTGAAAAACAGGCGACCACCGCTTTCCAGTTTGTCCTGTGGTCATCCATCCTTCTCATCTGGTCCGGAGCAAACGTCTTCTCTGTCGTCAGAGAAGCCTGGGAGAGAACAGCTGCCTCTGCTGGATGCAGCAGATGAGGGGAAGTGCTCCGTCCTTCACATCTCCACCTGCCACAAGAAAAAAAAAATTTTGGTTGACTCTGTGATACAGCAACATGCCAGACAGCTCTGCTCTGTTGGAAGTGCAATCCAATGAGAGAATAATAAGTTATGGTAGCAACACTAATGAAGTATTAACAAGTAATATACAGACAAGCAGGAAACATTTGTTACTGATGTCATTTAGCATGGACTTACCTTTGTCTGGTAAAGCATCTACACCTTCTAAAGAAAAACTACATAAAAGTATAAAAGAGTGAGTAAGAGAAATAATCTCTGAGCCATTGAATAAGTGAAACAAAAATTTGCAGGACACTTTTGTAAATGTTGTTAGTAATTATTAACTTACCTCTGTATGGGCACCTAGAGCTTAGTTGAAAATCAAGAAACACAGTGTTCACAGGATAAAACAGTTGTTGAATGATTAAATAAATAATGTTACGTAGTAAATTGATAAACAGGTATATTTTATCGAAGGTAGTTTACACAGTGTCTATGTCTCTATATAACAGGCTATAGAGGGTCATTTCCTTTTGCAAGTCAGACACTCATACTTACCTTTTCCCCACATCATGTCAGGAGCAGTGACTCCTATGGTGGAGCATTTCCTACATTACCTGCAGGATTGCTATTTTTCAATCCTTGGCTCCTCTTCGCACAACGTCCCCACTAAACCCCGGGATAGCATACCTGGGCCAGATGGGATACTGCAAATCCTGGCAAGTCTGACCAGGACAAGGTCCTCCTTTTAATACTCCTGCAGGGAGGCACTGAGGTATTTCACGCAGCATTGCTTAGCACTTTCATCTCATAGCAAGAAGGTTTTGGTCTTGCATGTTCTCCTTGGGCCTGTGTGGGTTTTCTTGCAGGGTCCGAGTCCAAAGGTGTCAACAAAACTCACAGGTCAGATTAGGTTGACTGATGACTCTAAATTGCCAGCCCTCCAGATTACAAATGGAACATCTAGCTACCACATATGTACAAATAGGTTTCAAGAGATGATCCAGCCACAAGATACAAGTGGGCCCTGGTGCAAGACGCTACCTAGGGCACTACCAACCTTGCAAGACGCAAAGGCTACTTGGGCATTGTCTCCTGCCTGTGAAGAATCAGAGGCCTGAATTTGAAGGAGCTGAGTCCCTGTACTTCTCTTCCCTGCTTCCGTTTGTAAAGGAGCTGAGGCCTGACGTAGAAGGAACTGCATCTTCAGGGTTTTCCTCGTAATTCACCCTCGGCCTCTTGCTACTTACCTGCTCTGTGTAACTCTCTTCCCTGCTCCTCTTTGCGGAGGAGCAGGGAAGAGAGTTACAGACGCGACGCTACTTGGGGCTCCACCAGCTCCGCCAAATGAAAGGTTTTACAGTTTTCCCAAACATCCAGCAAACAGCGTTAGCAAAAACTCTAATCAGACTAGCTGTCATCAGCCCATCTTGGGGTTCCAAAGGGACAAAGAGGCCATGGTCTCCTGCCTGTGAAGAATCCAAGGCCTGAGGTTGAAGGAGCTGAGTCCCTGTAGTTCTCTTGAGTGCTTCCGTTTGAAAAGGAGCTGAGGCCTGACGTAGAAGGAACTGCCTTCAGGGTTTTCCTCGAATTCACCCTCGGCCTCTTGCTACTTACCTGCCCGTGTAGTTCTCTTCCTGGTCCTCTTTGTGGAGGAGCTGAGGCCTGAAGTTGAGGGGCACACTCTTCCAGCCTCTCAGAAAATGGGAGTACACTCCCTCAGGTCGTTCCACTTGCTGCTCGGGAAGCTTCTCGGGCTGAACGGGTACCTGCGGGTGCCCGACCATCAGCTGCTGAGGAGCAGCGGCAGGACCACAAACGGGAGCAGCATCAGGAATACCAACGGGAACAACAAGAAGAGGTGCGCCAGCAATAAAAGAAGGATGCATCCTTCGCCAGTCCTGCCAAAAGCTTTCTGGTGGGAACTGCTGGACGAGAGGGGACAGAGGTCTAAAGTCGTCTTCAAGGTCGTCTTCAAGGTACTCTTCAGAGAAAGTCATGGTGCTGTACCCTGAATCATTGCTGAAGTCGCCAGACCAGACCTCACCAATTTCACTTTCTGAGTCGGTCTCGTCGACTTCCCTATCGTCTTCCTCAAACTCCTCTTCCTCACCAGATGAGATGTTGACTGGGAGATTGTTGTCTTCGTCATCATCCACAACCAAGATCAGTTCAGGGAACCCATCTTCTGCAGGACGTCCAATGATGTCGTCTACACCACCTGAGAGGAAAAGGTTAAAGCAGCTGAAAAACCTGATTTCAAATTGTAGCTAATAAATAGCCCATCTGTGGTAATGATTATTTCATATTTACAAGTTAAAAACATTGTATTTTTCTCTGGTGCAAAGATTGTAACAATGGTTTAGTCTGAGTTGAATCTAATGAGATTTCAAATCAGAGCAAATTCTGAAAACACAATTCTTCACAGCCATAAAATAAAATCATGTAATAAAAAAGGAAGGTTACATTTAGAGTTCTTCAGAAGCCTGAGTAGATAATACATTGCAGAACAACAACAACAATTATCGTCTCAATTTAAAAAGTTTTTAATCATGAGGTGCCCGTCAACAACTCATAATTCATAACTGGCAACGAGACTGGAGAGGAGGAGAGGAGAAACTCGCTACGCTGCGCGCATGGCACACACACGCGTCCGGTCGAACAACAAATGGCTTACTTCTCCTCCAAAAATAAGTAAATAAACAATGTCACACTAAAGAGCTAAGAGCATTTCAGTGTTATCGAAGTAACAAAATGTCACCTACAAACTCTGTGATGACTGAACACGACAGTGGAGGCTGAAGAAGGTCCAAAAACAGACATCTTCCATTTAATCTCCTTCTCAACAACATTGATATCTTGGTGCATTTTGAGGAATATCTGTTAATTACTTCATTCAATGTGATCGACTGTGAACATGAAATTACTACACAACTCGCTATCAGCTCCGGATATAATAAGTCAAGCTTCAAGAATCAAGCTAGCTCAGGGTCCCAACCACACACAACAACAGGCCCCGCTGCGGTTCCACCTGTACGTCCGGACGTTCTGACGTTAGGGCCTAAACGTTCCATCGTCTCCATGGTGCACAATAAAAACTTTTTTGTCATTATATGAAATTTGGCCCAGTCGCCATCTTTTTCCAATAATTTTGATGCAAAATTCGGACAATTTGATGCCCTCAAACCAAAACAACTGTTTTCAAATCACGACACTAACTGTTCATGAATTCTACAACTTTCCCGGATAATTTAAGAAATTCTGTCCATCAAATAATCATTTCACACTGAATAATCGTCGAAGAAGTGTCTAGTTTCACCAAATCTGTGTTTTCCCAACAGGCCCTAATGACATAATGTGAACTGTTCATCTTTAAATTCATAGTGACATTGATTTACACACTGATAAAGCTTGTAAGGATATTAACGCGATGAATCAACGAATCAGTCAGAAGTAAAATGATTTCAATAATATAGAATAAATAGAAAAGTTGTCTTACCTGCATCGTTGTCCAGCACCTGCTGGGGGGCGACTCCCTCCGGCAGGTGCTCCTCCGGGATCCGTGGTCTACTGGAGGACATGTTCAGACTCCTCGGTTTTCCAATAGTCCAGTGATCCAAAGGTTTGGTTTTTCAGCAGGATCCGCTTTCCGGTAGTTTGTTTCCAGGAATGAAATTCTCCAAAAGTTTGCTTTCCACAGCTTTGGTTTGCAACAGGTCTATTCGTTTCCAAGTCCAGGTGCAAAAGGGGAGAATCCGAATGATGGGCACCCTTATATACCCACCGTGACGTTTTTTTTTAGTGACGCACGCACGCGCGTGCGTGTACGTGGAGAAGACGCAGAGAGACGTTATTTTTCTGATTTTTTTCAATTAATTTTTCAATTTCCTTTATATTTCTGTGTTTTTTTAATACATTATAATAAGGTTGTTATGTGGCAAAGTGAAATCCATTAATTGTCTCTTTTTTTTTCTCTTATTTTCTGGGTCATTACTGACTTGTAAACGTTATACAAGGTGTTTCCGTTATACTTACGCCATTACAACAAAGCTGGATTTGAAACTGACACCAAGTTTGAGAGAGAGCGTTCGGGGAGAGTTAAGCAGACCAACAGATTGTATTAACTGTCCATTTTTTGTGTCTCCATGTTCATATGTAGTTATGATTTTCCATTTCTTCCATAGACTGTCTCCCTCAGCACCTAATATGTCCATAATGATAAAACCCACACATTTGAGAGCACTTCCGCCGTTCTCGTGCGGTTTACTGTGGTGCACATGCACCTACATCTTCTTGTGTGTTTTTGTTCTCAATCACGTTGTGTTTTTACAGTGTCCATGTAGTGCAGAGTTGTGCAAAACCATCCTCTCCAGTGTTATCAGTTTTGTTGCTGAGCTCACTGGACCCATAGTAACTCTCGCACCATCAAAATAAAGTTTTTAAAGCTCCTTATTGTCGTATTTGTCCCAAACACTGACACAACGAGACACATTTACCTGCAGCAGCTGAAAGACTGTTAACAGGTCAGTGATGACGCTGTCCTTGCCGGACTACCTCCGACTTCTCCCAGACCTTTAGGAATGGTCCTAAATTCTGACTGATGAGTCAGAACAGTTTTTGTAAAAAAAGAGAAAGAGAAAGTCTTATAAACTTCCCTTACTGTTATGTTGACTACAACAACTTGTGCTCTACTGTATATCCTATGATATATGCTATTTGGAATACTGTTCACATAAATCTTGAATGAGTTCACAGAGGATATAGTTATCATTTTAACTGAAACTCACCTGGAGAGCCTATAAAATGTTTGTATGTTCGTGAAACACATTTAAATTGTTTCTACATTTCCCAAACAGACAACCTAGTTGTCAAAATAAAAGGGAAACATTTCAACAAAGGTTTACTGCTGTGGCCATGTCATTGGCTTTCAAACTGACCAACACACAGCGCAGCTAATACGATAACTATTGAACTTTTTAAGAATGATAAAGATGTGGTTAATACAAATGTGTATTCATGCGAAATCCATCAATTTATGAACTTTTTTATGTTGTACAGATAATGAGGGAACTGGGCCAGACCTTGGATCTCTCATCAGAGATACAAGGCCGTGATTTCTATGGGTTAATTACCAATCGGGCCTTCAAGACACGGGCCTGGGGGCCTAAAAGGTCATGGGGCCTCTGAGCCCGAGCCTCTGTGTGAGGTCGTTGTTAATACTTATTGTTGGAGAGAGAAAGTACAAAGTCAAGAGTGCTCTTGAAAAACAGGCCGTCTCATCATCCATCCACTGCAGATCTCACACTCATCTAAGAAATAAATAGTTTAGGCTTCAGGTTTTGTTGTAAGTGCTTCAAACCTGATCATCAGGTTCTGTATTAGGCCTTAGATCCAAAGTGTGGACCTCATTGAAACACTGAGCTAATGTTTCCAGGATTAAAAGGTGTTTTTGTGGGTGGTGTAAGCTAAGAATATGCATTTACAGATTTCAGCAGGTCTCTACGTCTGCCTTAAATATTTCAACATATCAGAGAGTTAGCAAATTTCCAGTCAGGAGAGTTACACTTTCACTGGAGGTAACCTTTAACAATTCCTAAAACTGAAAAAGTGCTGTATGGAGTGGATAGTCTGGGTGGCATTTAAGGTCACATGCACCATATAATCAGCTCAGAGATCTTACAAAATGTTGATAGGAAATGTTACGGTGTAGCATTTCTGTCGCTATTGGTTCTTATGTTACTGATCCACTGTTTCTAAGAAGACAATATTATTGATCTAGGAGATCTTAAATCCTAAAGTACAGTCAGACACAAAGTGAGAGTTTTTGGTAACTTTTATTTTACTAAAAAAAGGGGGAGAAGTTCACATTGACATTTAGCCTCAATATTACAGTATATTGAAATTCTTCTCAAAAGGAGTAAAATACAACCTTTTTTATTTTTATTTGATTTTAATCTTATATTAAAAATATCCAATAGTACTCATCTAGCAGTGCTTACAGTATCTTAAGATATGACGCAGGCTTGATAGCAGAAAGGTTGGCTTTGTATAGAGCAGAGATGGGCCTTGGCCAGTCTTAGTGAGGGCAGAGACAACTAACCTTTGTGTTACCCAGCCTGCTTTGATTGACAAGCTGATCATGCAATGAGGGCAACTACATAAATCATCCTATATATTATAGGATTATTATCCTATAGGCTTGCAATGCAATAACGAAAAAAGCTAAATGTTCCATTCATTGTGGGTTTTTTTCCCCAACAACCTTCATGTCTCAGAGTGGCCTTTCTCCTCTACAAAGTGATCAGAAATTGATTGGCCGACTTTCTGGTGTTTTTCTGTACAGCTTACCAACCATGTACGTGGTGGATGAAAACTCAGACTAAAAGAAACGTCACTACCTGAATAAACTTCAAAAAACAGACTCCTCAGAGCTCCTCTCTAGTTGCGAAGAACTGTACAGGCACACATTTTATATATATTTAAAATAAATAGGGCTAATTTGGCCAAGACTCACTGGGGAGGGCAGTTCTCTCTCGTTTGTCAGTACAGAGAGACACATGCCAGCCATTTATCAGGATGGCTTCCCAGCTACTTCTACACCTCACAAGTTCTCATAGTCCCTTAAACACACACACACACACACACACACACACACACACACACACACACACACACACACACTTATTCAAGTACATCCACATTGTCACTCATACACCCAGCCTCCTCCACCACGTGCACAAAGCCAGAAAGACAGGAAAAGGAAACAAAAACAGCTGTTGAACAGAATAATCATACATGTAAATGCCATTTTTCTGGAATGCCTCTGATCAGGACAAAATGCTGGAGGTTGAGTCGACTGGTTTCTGAAATCATAAAACCAGTTTCTGGAAAGGGCTCACTTGATGACACCACCATGCACACTTGGGCATGATCCCGGACCACTACCCCAGGCTTTGGCCCCTGGACCTCTCAACCTTTCCCATGGTGGTCCCAGAACTTTCACTAGAGTCTAGTAAAGAAAAACAGCATCATCATGTAAATATGACACTATTCATCACTCAACTGTGTAATGAGATTTGGATAATAAAATACGAATTAATTATTTCGAGTTATTCCACAGGAGAACTAAATTGGCCAAAATGTCTGGCTGGAGCTCTAAACAAAGGAATAAATGAGTAAAGAAGATTTCATAATGTCACTTTGTGGACAGGGATTGAAATTCGGAAGTATCTGAATTACATTTACAGGCACTGCTACAAGAGTGGGTCACATTAGATGTGATGGTAGTTTTTAAAGTAACATGAGATCCCTGACACAGCTCCAAAAGTACCCAATGCGTAATTGGTGGAAAAACTACAGGAGCATTAGTGTAACGAAAAACAAACGAAACAGCTGAAATACTTAATAAGTCAATGGGAGCAATGTGGAAAATCATGACAACAAATGGCCAGCACATCTTTAAATGGAACAGTATTTCCAACTTGATACAAGGTTGATAAATGAAACTCATATGGACTTGCAGGCGACATTTGTTACTGTTGCCATTTAGCATGGACTTAGCTTTGTCTGGTAAAGCATCCACACTTTCTAAAGAAAAAACACATAAAAGTATAACTGAGTAAGAAAAATTATCTCTGACCCATTGAATAAGTGAAATTAAAATTTGCAGAACACTTTGGTTAATGTTAATTATTAACTTACTTCTGTATGGGCATCTAGAGCTTAGTTAAAAATCTAAGAACAGAGGAAACAGGACAAAACAGTTGTTGAAAGATTAAATACCAAGGGCTTTGACAGCCCTGCCAAAGAGTCGAAGGCTACCCGAAGCTTTACCCAAACAAGTGCAAAAGCCAGCCCTCTCAAGTTTTCAAAGAGATGATCCAGTGGGCCCTGGTGCAAGACGCTACCTAGGGCACTACCAACCTTGCAAGACGCCAAGGCTACTTGGGGCTTCACCAGCTCTGCCAAATGAAAAGTTTTTACAGTTTTCCAAACATGCAGCAAACAGGGTTGTCAAAAACTCTAATCAGAGTCGCTGTCATCAGCCCATCTTGAGGTTCCAAAAGGGACAAAAGGCCACTTTCTCCTGCCTGTGAAGAATCCAAGGCCTGAAGTTGAAGGAGCTGAGTCCCTGTAGTTCTCTTCCGTGCTTCCGTTTGTAAAGGAGCTGGAGCCTGACGTAGAAGGAACTGACTCTTCAGGGTTTTCCTCATAATTCCCCCTCGGCCTCTTGCTACTTACCTGCTCTGTGTAACTCTCTTCCCTGCCCCTCTTTGTTGAGGAGCTGAGGCCTGAAGTTGAGGGGGCACACTCTTCCAACCTTTGAGAAACTGAGAGTAGACCTCCTACAGGTTGTTCCACTTGCTGCTCTGGAAGCTTCTTGGACTGAATAGGTCCCTGCGGGTGTCCGACCATCAGCTGCTGAGGAGCAGCAGCACGACCACAAACGGGAGCATGCATCAGGAATAAGAGCGGCCTCAGGGTTTCAAAGAAATGATCCAGCTACCAGATACAAGTGGGCCCTGGTGCAAGACGCTACCTAGGGCACTACCAACCTTGCAAGATGCAAAGGCTACTTGGGGCTTCACCAGCTCTACAAAATGAAAAGTTTTTACAGTTTTCCAAACTTGCAGCAAACAGGGTTGTCAAAAACTCTAATAAGAGTCGCTGTCATCAGCCCATCTTGGGGTTCCAAGAGGGACAAAAGGCCATGGTCTCCTGCCTGTGAAGAATCCAAGGCCTGAGGTTGAAGGAGCTGAGTCCCTGTATTTCTCCTCCGTGCTTCCGTTTGAAAAGGAGCTGAGGCCTGACGTAGAAGGAACTGCATCTTCAGGGTTTTCCTCGTAATTCACCCTCGGCCTCTTGC
This sequence comes from Xiphias gladius, assembly GCF_016859285.1. Taxonomy (NCBI): domain Eukaryota; kingdom Metazoa; phylum Chordata; class Actinopteri; order Istiophoriformes; family Xiphiidae; genus Xiphias; species Xiphias gladius. The sequence continues at coordinate 58,357 of NW_024401862.1, read as the reverse complement.
TACTTACCTGCCCTGTGTAGTTCTCTTCCCTGGTCCTCTTTGTGGAGGAGCTGAGGCGTGAAGTTGAGGGGGCACACTCTTCCAGCCTCTCAGAAAATGGGAGTACACTTCCCTCAGGTCGTTCCACTTTCTGCTCGGGAAGCTTCTGGGGCTTAACGGGTACCTGCAGGTGTCCGACCATCAGCTACTTAGGAGCAGCAGCAGGACCACAAACGGGAGAAGCGTCAGGAATATGGCGGCCTAGTGGTACTTCTGTACTCTTAGTGAGGGATTACTCACTTAGCCTAGAGAAAAACAGGCGACCACCGCTCCAGTTTGTCCTGTGGTCATCCATCCTTCTCATCTGGTCCAGAGCAAACGTCTTCTCTGTCGTCAGAGAAGCCTGGGAGAAGAACAGCTGCCTCTGCTGGATGCAGCAGAAAAGGGGAAGTGCTCCATCCTTCACATCTCCACCTGCCACAACAAGGAAAAAAAAACTGTTGGTTGACTCTGTGATACAGCAACATGCCAGACAGCTCTGCTCTGTTGGAAGTGCAATCCAATGAGAGAATAATAAGTTATAGTAGCAACACTACTGAAGTATTAACAAGTAATATACAGACAAGCAGGAAACATTTGTTACTGATGTCATTTAGCATGGACTTACCTTTGTCTGGTAAAGCATCTACACCTTCTAAAGAAAAACTGCATAAAAGTATAAAAGAGTGAGTAAGAGAAATAATCTCTGAGCCATTGAATAAGTGAAACAAAAATTTGCAGGACACTTTTGTAAATGTTGTTAGTAATTATTAGGTAGTTTACACAGTGTCTATGTCTCTATATAACAGGCTATAGAGGGTAATTTCCTTTGCAAGTCAGACACTCATACTTACCTTTTCCCCACATCATGTCAGGAGCAGTGACTCCTATGGTGGAGCATTTCCTACATTACCTACAGGATTGCTATTTTTTCAATCCTGGGCTCCTCTTCACACAACATCCCCACTAAACCCCAGGATAGCATACCTGGGCTAGATGGGATACTGCAAATCCTGGCAAGTCTAACCAGGACAAGGTCCTCCTTTTAATACTCCTGCAGGGAGGCACTGAAGTATTTCACGCAGCATCGCTTAACACTTTCATCTCATAGCAAGAAGGTTTTGGTCTTGCATGTTCTCCTTGTGTGGGTTTTCTTGCAGGGTCCGAGTCAAGGTGTCCACAAAACTCACAGGTTAGATTAGGTTGACTGATGACTCTAAATTGCCAGCCCTCCAGATTACAAATGGAACATCTAGCTACCACATATATACAAATAGTTTTCAAGAGATGATCCAGCCACAAGATACAAGTGGGCCCTGGTGCAAGACGCTACCTAGGGCACTACCAACCTTGCCAGATCCGAAGGCTACTTGGGCTCCACCAGCTCCGCCAAATGAAAGGAATTTTACAGTTTTCCCAAACATCCAGCAAACAGCGTTGTCAAAACCCCTAATCAGAGTCGCTGTCATCAGCCCATCATTGGGGCTGATGGGCGGATGGCAGGAGCCGCCGCAGGACCACAGGCAGGGAGCAGCATCAGGAATACGGACGGGAACAACAAGAAGAGAGGCGCCAGCAATAAAAGAAGGATGCATCCTTCGCCAGTCCTGCCAAAAGCTTTCTGGTGGGAACTGCTGGACGAGAGGGGACAGAGGTCTAAAGTCGTCTTCAAGGTCGTCTTCAAGGTACTCTTCAGAGTCAGTCATGGTGCTGTACCCTGAATCATTGCTGAAGTCGCCAGACCAGACCTCACCAATTTCACTTTCTGAATCGGTCTCGTCGACTTCACTATCATCTTCCTCAAACTCCTCTTCCTCACCAGATGAGATGTTGACTGGGAGATTGTTGTCTTCGTCATCATCCACAACCAAGATTAGTTCAGGGAACCCATCTTCTGTAGGATGTCCAATGATGTCGTCTACAGCACCTGAGACGTAAAGGTTAAAGCAGCTGAAAAACCTGATTTCAAATTGTAGTAATTCTCATATAATTAGATAGTAAGGACTAAATAAGCAGCAAAAATACACTAACTACGACTGTTAAAGAGGTGATCCCATTTTAACATTAATATCAAATATTGTACAGTTCTGCTGTTATTACTTTGTAGAGAATGAGAATAATTTTATGCTGCATACATCTGAGACTTCATGATAACCACTGTTTACTTAGTCACATGGAAAAACTTTGAACTACCGATGTGTTGAGCTTAGAAGAAACTTTTCACAGACATGGAAATTTTTAAATATAAGAATTTAAAAGTATATTCGCAATCACAGTGTAAGACTTTGAGTCATTGATTGAAAATCAATATATCTTATTTAAATTATTACAGTTCATATATCTTTGTGCATTTTGGGGAATATCTGTTAATTACTTCATTCAATGTGATCGACTGTGAACATGACATTACTACACAACTTCGCTATCAGCTCCGGATATAATAAGAAACTTTGGCATTATATGAAATTTGGCCCAGTCGCCATCTTTTTCCATTAATTTTGATTTGGACAATTTGATGCCCTCAAACTAAAATAACTGTTTTCAAATCACGACACTAACTGTTCATGAATTCTACAACTTTCCGGGATAATTTAAGAAAGTCCGTCCATCAAATAATCATTTCACACTGAATAATCGTCGAAGAAGTGTCTAGTTTCACCAAATCTGTGTTTTCCCAACAGGCCCTAATGACATGGTGTGAACTGGTAATCTTTAAATTCATAGTGACATTGATCTACACACTGATAAAGTTTTAAGGATATTAAAGCGATGAATCAACGAATCAGTCAGAAGTAAAATGATTTCAATAATATAGAATCAATAGAAAAGTTATCTTACCTGCATCGTTGTCCAGCACCTGCTGAAACTCCCTCCAGTAAGGGGCTCCTCCGAGATCCGTGGTCTACTGGAGGACATGTTCAGACTCCTCGGTTTTCCACAATAGTCCAGTGATCCAAAGGTTTGGTTTTTCAGCAGGATCCGCTTTCGGTAGTTTCTTTCCAGGAATGAAATTCTCCAAAGTTTGCTTTCCACAGCTTTGGTTTGCAACAGGTCTATTCGTTTCCAAGTCCAGGTGCAAAGGGAGAATCCGAATGATGGGCACCCTTATATACCCACCGTGACGTTTTTTTTTAGTGACACGCTTGCAGCGTGTGCGTGTACGAGGAAGACGCAGAGAGACATTATTTTTCTGATTTTTTCCAATTTATTTTTAAATTTCCTTCATACCTCTGTGTTTTTTAATACATTATAATAAGGTTGTTATGTGGCAAAGTGAAATCCATTAATTGTCTCTTTTTTTTTCTTATTTTCTGGGTCATTACTGACTTGTAAACGTTATACAAGGTGTTTCCGTTATACTTACGCCATTACGACAAAGCTGGATTTGAAACTGACACCAAGTTTGAGAGAGAGCGTTAGGGAGAGTTAAGCAGACCAACAGATTGTATTAACTGTCCATTTTTGTGTCTCCATGTTCATATGTAGTTATGATTTTCCATTTCTTCCATAGACTGTCTCCCTCAGCACCTAATATGTCCATAATGATAAAACCCACATTTGAGAGCACTTCCGCCGTTCTTGTGCGGTTTACTGTGGTGCACATGCACCTACATCTTCTTGTGTGTTTTTGTTCTCAATCACGTTGTGTTTTTACAGTGTCCATGTAGTGCAGAGTTGTGCAAAACCATCCTCTCCAGTGTTATCAGTTTTGTTGCTGAGCTCACTGGATCCATAGTAACTCTCGCACCATCAAAATAAAGTTTTAAAAAGCTCTTTATTGTCGTATTTGTCCCAAACACTGACACAACGAGACACATTTACCCGCAGCAGCTGAAAGACTGTTAACAGGTCAGTGATGGCGCTGTCCTTGCGGACTACCTCCGACTTCTCCCAGACCTTTAGGAATGGTCCTAAATTCTGACTGATGAGTCAGAACAGTTTTTGTAAAAAAAAAGAAAGTCTTATAAACTTCCCTTACTGTTATGTTGACTACAACAACTTGTGCTCTACTGTATATCCTATGATATATGCTATTTGGAATACTGTTCACATAAATCTTGAATGAGTTCACAGAGGATATAGTTATCATTTTAACTGAAACTCACCTGGAGAGCCTATAAAATGTTTGTATGTTCGTGAAACACATTTAAATTCTTTCTATATTTCCCAAACAGACAACCTAGTTGTCAAAATAAAAGAAACATTTCAACAAGGTTTACTGCTGTGGCCATGTCATTGGCTTTCAAACTGACCAACACACAGCGCAGCTAATACGATAACTATTGAACTTTTTAGAATGATAAAGATGTGGTTAATACAAATGTGTATTCATGCGAAATCCATCAATTTATGAACTTTTTATATGCATTACAGATAATGAGGGAACTGGGCCAGACCTTGTATCTCTCATCAGAGATACAAGGCCGTAATAACTATGGGTTAATTACCAATCGGGCCTTCAAGACATGGGCCTGGGGGCCTAAAAGGTCATGGGGCCTCTGAGCCCGAGCCTCTGTGTGAGGTCATTGTTAATATTTATTGTTGGAGAGAGAGAAAGTCAAGAGTGCTCTTGAAAAACAGGCCGTCTCATCATCCATCCACTGTAGATCTCACACTCATCTAAGAAATAAATAGTTTAGGCTTCAGGTTTTGTTGTAAGTGCTTCAAACCTGATCATCAGGTTCTGTATTAGGCCTTAGATCCAAAGTGTGGACCTCATTGAAACACTGAGCTAATGTTTCCAGGATTAAAAGGTGTTTTTGTGGGTGGTGTAAGCTAAGAATATGCATTTACAGATTTCAGCAGGTCTGTAAGTCTGCCTTAAATATTTCAACTTATCAGAGAGTTAGCAAATTTCCAGTCAGGAGAGTTACACTTTCACTGGAGGTAACCTTCAACAATTCCTAAAACTGACCACCAGGGGGCGCAATGCGTAAAGTCCTCAAACCGTAAATATGCACTTGAATCTTTCAGGCTTGGAAAACTATTCTAGCTCCTAATTTGATTTTGAAGATTTCGTGAATAATTATGTGTGTTCTAAAAATAAATTGAAGGAAGTCCCAAAGCTGAAATATGAATGCAAGTCGGGTTCTGCAAGACTGAAAATGATACGCTGCCAATGTGGAAAACTGAAAAAGTGCTGTATGGAGTGGATAGTCTGGGTGGCATTTAAGGTCACATGCACCATATAATCAGCTCAGAGATCTTACAAAATGTTGATAGGAAATGTTACGGTTGTAGCATTTCTGTCGCTATTGGTTCTTATGTTACTGATCCACTGTTTCTAAGAAGACAATATTATTGATCTAGGAGATCTTAAATCCTAAAGTACAGTCAGACACAAAGTGAGAGTTTTTGGTAACTTTTATTTTACTAAAAAAATGTGGGGGAGAAGTTCACATTGACATTTAGCCTCAATATTACAGTATATTGAAATTCTTCTCAAAAAGAGTAAAATACAACCGTTTTTATTTGAATTGATTTTAATCTTATATTAAAAATATCCAATAGTACTCATCGAGCAGTGCTTACAGTATCTTAAGATATGACGCAGGCTTGATAGCAGAAAGGTTGGCTTTGTATAGAGCAGAGATGGGCCTTGGCCAGTCTTAGTGAGGGCAGAGACAACTAACCTTTGTGTTACCCAGCCTGCTTTGATTGACAAGCTGATCATGCAATGAGGGCAACTACACAAATCATCCTATAGATTATAGGATTATTATCCTATAGGCTTGCAATGCAACAACGAGGAAAAAGCTAAATGTTCCATTCATTGTGGGTTTTTTTCCCCCAACAACCTTCATGTCTCAGAGTGGCCTTTCTCCTCTACAAAGTGATCAGAAATTGATTGGCCGACTTTCTGGTGTTTTTTTCTGTACAGTTTACCAACCATGTACGTGGTGGATGAGAAACTCAGACTAAAAAGAACGTCACTACCTGAATAAACTTCAAAAAACAGACTCCTCAGAGCTCCTCTCTAGTTGCGAAGAACTGTACAGGCACACATTTTATATATATTTAAAATAAATAGGGCTAATTTGGCCAAGACTCACTGGGGAGGGCAGTTCTCTCTCGTTTGTCAGTACAGAGAGACACATGCCAGCCATTTATCAGGATGGCTTCCCAGCTACTTCTACACCTCACAAGTTCTCATAGTCCCTTAAACACACACACACACACACACTTATTCAAGTACATCCACATTGTCACTCATACACCCAGCCTCCTCCACCACGTGCACAAAGCCAGAAAGACAGGAAAAGAAACAAAAACAGCTGTTGAACAGAATAATCATACATGTAAATGCCATTTTTCTGGAATGCCTCTGATCAGGACAAAATGCTGGAGGTTGAGTCGACTGGTTTCTGAAATCATAAAACCAGTTTCTGGAAAGGGCTCACTTGATGACACCACCATGCACACTTGGGCATGATCCCGGACCACTACCCCAGGCTTTGGCCCCTGGACCTCTCAACCTTTCCCATGGTGGTCCCAGAACTTTCACTAGAGTCTAGTAAAGAAAAACAGCATCATCATGTAAATATGACACTATTCATCACTCAACTGTGTAATGAGATTTGGATAATAAAATACGAATTAATTATTTCGAGTTATTCCACAGGAGAACTAAATTGGCCAAAATGTCTGGCTGGAGCTCTAAACAAAGGAATAAATGAGTAAAGAAGATTTCATAATGTCACTTTGTGGACAGGGATTGAAATTCGGAAGTATCTGAATTACATTTACAGGCACTGCTACAAGAGTGGGTCACATTAGATGTGATGGTAGTTTTTAAAGTAACATGAGATCCCTGACACAGCTCCAAAAGTACCCAATGCGTAATTGGTGGAAAAACTACAGGAGCATTAGTGTAACGAAAAACAAACGAAACAGCTGAAATACTTAATAAGTCAATGGGAGCAATGTGGAAAATCATGACAACAAATGGCCAGCACATCTTTAAATGGAACAGTATTTCCAACTTGATACAAGGTTGATAAATGAAACTCATATGGACTTGCAGGCGACATTTGTTACTGTTGCCATTTAGCATGGACTTAGCTTTGTCTGGTAAAGCATCCACACTTTCTAAAGAAAAAACACATAAAAGTATAACTGAGTAAGAAAAATTATCTCTGACCCATTGAATAAGTGAAATTAAAATTTGCAGAACACTTTGGTTAATGTTAATTATTAACTTACTTCTGTATGGGCATCTAGAGCTTAGTTAAAAATCTAAGAACAGAGGAAACAGGACAAAACAGTTGTTGAAAGATTAAATACCAAGGGCTTTGACAGCCCTGCCAAAGAGTCGAAGGCTACCCGAAGCTTTACCCAAACAAGTGCAAAAGCCAGCCCTCTCAAGTTTTCAAAGAGATGATCCAGTGGGCCCTGGTGCAAGACGCTACCTAGGGCACTACCAACCTTGCAAGACGCCAAGGCTACTTGGGGCTTCACCAGCTCTGCCAAATGAAAAGTTTTTACAGTTTTCCAAACATGCAGCAAACAGGGTTGTCAAAAACTCTAATCAGAGTCGCTGTCATCAGCCCATCTTGAGGTTCAAAAGGGACAAAAGGCCACTTTCTCCTGCCTGTGAAGAATCCAAGGCCTGAAGTTGAAGGAGCTGAGTCCCTGTAGTTCTCTTCCGTGCTTCCGTTTGTAAAGGAGCTGGAGCCTGACGTAGAAGGAACTGACTCTTCAGGGTTTTCCTCATAATTCCCCCTCGGCCTCTTGCTACTTACCTGCTCTGTGTAACTCTCTTCCCTGCCCCTCTTTGTTGAGGAGCTGAGGCCTGAAGTTGAGGGGGCACACTCTTCCAACCTTTGAGAAACTGAGAGTAGACCTCCTACAGGTTGTTCCACTTGCTGCTCTGGAAGCTTCTTGGACTGAATAGGTCCCTGCGGGTGTCCGACCATCAGCTGCTGAGGAGCAGCAGCACGACCCTAAGCAGGAGCATGCATCAGGAATAAGAGCGGCCTCAGGGTTTCAAAGAAATGATCCAGCTACCAGATACAAGTGGGCCCTGGTGCAAGACGCTACCTAGGGCACTACCAACCTTGCAAGATGCAAAGGCTACTTGGGGCTTCACCAGCTCTACAAAATGAAAAGTTTTTACAGTTTTCCAAACTTGCAGCAAACAGGGTTGTCAAAAACTCTAATAAGAGTCGCTGTCATCAGCCCATCTTGGGGTTCCAAGAGGGACAAAAGGCCATGGTCTCCTGCCTGTGAAGAATCCAAGGCCTGAGGTTGAAGGAGCTGAGTCCCTGTATTTCTCCTCCGTGCTTCCGTTTGAAAAGGAGCTGAGGCCTGACGTAGAAGGAACTGCATCTTCAGGGTTTTCCTCGTAATTCACCCTCGGCCTCTTGCTACTTACCTGCCCTGTGTAGTTCTCTTCCCTGGTCCTCTTTGTGGAGGAGCTGAGGCGTGAAGTTGAGGGGGCACACTCTTCCAGCCTCTCAGAAAATGGGAGTACACTTCCCTCAGGTCGTTCCACTTTCTGCTCGGGAAGCTTCTGGGGCTGAACGGGTACCTGCAGGTGTCCGACCATCAGCTACTTAGGAGCAGCAGCAGGACCACAAACGGGAGAAGCGTCAGGAATATGAGCGGCCTAGTGGTACTTCTGTACTCTTAGTGAGGGGATTACTCACTTAGCCTAGAGAAAAACAGGCGACCACCGCGCTCCAGTTTGTCCTGTGGTCATCCATCCTTCTCATCTGGTCCAGAGCAAACATCTTCTCTGTCGTCAGAGAAGCCTGGGAGAGAACAGCTGCCTCTGCTGGATGCAGCAGAAAAGGGGAAGTGCTCCATCCTTCACATCTCCACCTGCCACAACAAGGAAAAAAAAAACTGTTGGTTGACTCTGTGATACAGCAACATGCCAGACAGCTCTGCTCTGTTGGAAGTGCAATCCAATGAGAGAATAATAAGTTATAGTAGCAACACTACTGAAGTATTAACAAGTAATATACAGACAAGCAGGAAACATTTGTTACTGATGTCATTTAGCATGGACTTACCTTTGTCTGGTAAAGCATCTACACCTTCTAAAGAAAAACTGCATAAAAGTATAAAAGAGTGAGTAAGAGAAATAATCTCTGAGCCATTGAATAAGTGAAACAAAAATTTGCAGGACACTTTTGTAAATGTTGTTAGTAATTATTAGGTAGTTTACACAGTGTCTATGTCTCTATATAACAGGCTATAGAGGGTAATTTCCTTTGCAAGTCAGACACTCATACTTACCTTTTCCCCACATCATGTCAGGAGCAGTGACTCCTATGGTGGAGCATTTCCTACATTACCTACAGGATTGCTATTTTTTCAATCCTGGGCTCCTCTTCACACAACATCCCCACTAAACCCCAGGATAGCATACCTGGGCTAGATGGGATACTGCAAATCCTGGCAAGTCTAACCAGGACAAGGTCCTCCTTTTAATACTCCTGCAGGGAGGCACTGAAGTATTTCACGCAGCATCGCTTAACACTTTCATCTCATAGCAAGAAGGTTTTGGTCTTGCATGTTCTCCTTGTGTGGGTTTTCTTGCAGGGTCCGAGTCCAAAGGTGTCCACAAAACTCACAGGTTAGATTAGGTTGACTGATGACTCTAAATTGCCAGCCCTCCAGATTACAAATGGAACATCTAGCTACCACATATATACAAATAGTTTTCAAGAGATGATCCAGCCACAAGATACAAGTGGGCCCTGGTGCAAGGCGCTACCTAGGGCACTACCAACCTTGCCAGATCGAAGGCTACTTGGGCTCCACCAGCTCCGCCAAATGAAAGGAATTTTACAGTTTTCCCAAACATCCAGCAAACAGCGTTGTCAAAACCCCTAATCAGAGTCGCTGTCATCAGCCCATCTTGGGAGCTGATGGGCTGATGACAGGAGCAGCAGCAGGACCACAGGCAGGGGAGCAGCATCAGGAATACGGACGGGAACAACAAGAAGAGGCGCCAGCAATAAAAGAAGGATGCATCCTTCGCCAGTCCTGCCAAAAGCTTTCTGGTGGGAACTGCTGGACGAGAGGGGACAGAGGTCTAAAGTCGTCTTCAAGGTCGTCTTCAAGGTACTCTTCAGAGTCAGTCATGGTGCTGTACCCTGAATCATTGCTGAAGTCGCCAGACCAGACCTCACCAATTTCACTTTCTGAATCGGTCTCAAATCGACTTCACTATCATCTTCCTCAAACTCCTCTTCCTCACCAGATGAGATGTTGACTGGGAGATTGTTGTCTTCGTCATCATCCACAACCAAGATTAGTTCAGGAACCCATCTTCTGTAGGATGTCCAATGATGTCGTCTACAGCACCTGAGGCGTAAAGGTTAAAGCAGCTGAAAAACCTGATTTCAAATTGTAGTAATTCTCATATAATTAGATAGTAAGGACTAAATAAGCAGCAAAAATACACTAACTACGACTGTTAAAGAGGTGATCCCATTTTAACATTAATATCAAATATTGTACAGTTCTGCTGTTATTACTTTGTAGAGAATGAGAATAATTTTATGCTGCATACATCTGAGACTTCATGATAACCACTGTTTACTTAGTCACATGGAAAAACTTTGAACTACCGATGTGTTGAGCTTAGAAGAAACTTTTCACAGACATGGAAATTTTTAAATATAAGAATTTAAAAGTATATTCGCAATCACAGTGTAAGACTTTGAGTCATTGATTGAAAATCAATATATCTTATTTAAATTATTACAGTTCATATATCTTTGTGCATTTTGGGAATATCTGTTAATTACTTCATTCAATGTGATCGACTGTGAACATGACATTACTACACAACTCGCTATCAGCTCCGGATATAATAAGAAACTTTGGCATTATATGAAATTTGGCCCAGTCGCCATCTTTTTCCAATAATTTTGATTTGGACAATTTGATGCCCTCAAACTAAAATAACTGTTTTCAAATCACGACACTAACTGTTCATGAATTCTACAACTTTCCCGGGATAATTTAAGAAAGTCCGTCCATCAAATAATCATTTCACACTGAATAATCGTCGAAGAAGTGTCTAGTTTCACCAAATCTGTGTTTTCCCAACAGGCCCTAATGACATGGTGTGAACTGGTAATCTTTAAATTCATAGTGACATTGATCTACACACTGATAAAGTTTTTAAGGATATTAAGCGCGATGAATCAACGAATCAGTCAGAAGTAAAATGATTTCAATAATATAGAATCAATAGAAAAGTTATCTTACCTGCATCGTTGTCCAGCACCTGCTGGGGGGAAACTCCCTCCAGTAAGGGGCTCCTCCGGGATCCGTGGTCTACTGGAGGACATGTTCAGACTCCTCGGTTTTCCACAATAGTCCAGTGATCCAAAGGTTTGGTTTTCAGCAGGATCCGCTTTCCGGTAGTTTCTTTCCAGGAATGAAATTCTCCAAAAGTTTGCTTTCCACAGCTTTGGTTTGCAACAGGTCTATTCGTTTCCAAGTCCAGGTGCAAAAGGGGAGAATCCGAATGATGGGCACCCTTATATACCCACCGTGACGTTTTTTTTTTAGTGACGCACGCACGCGTGTGCGTGTACGAGAAAGACGAGAAGAGACATTATTTTTCTGATTTTTTCCAATTTATTTTTCAATTTCCTTCATACCTCTGTGTTTTTAATACATTATAATAAGGTTGTTATGTGGCAAAGTGAAATCCATTAATTGTCTCTTTTTTTTTCTCTTATTTTCTGGGTCATTACTGACTTGTAAACGTTATACAAGGTGTTTCCGTTATACTTACGCCAATACAACAAAGCTGGATTTGAAACTGACACCAAGTTTGAGAGAGCGTTCGGGAGAGTTAAGCAGACCAACAGATTGTATTAACTGTCCATTTTGTGTGTCTCCATGTTCATATGTAGTTATGATTTTCCATTTCTTCCATAGACTGTCTCCCTCAGCACCTAATATGTCCATAATGATAAAACCCACACATTTGAGAGCACTTCCGCCGTTCTTGTGCGGTTTACTGTAGTGCACATGCACCTACATCTTCTTGTGTGTTTTGTTCTCAATCACGTTGTGTTTTTACAGTGTCCATGTAGTGCAGAGTTGTGCAAAACCATCCTCTCCAGTGTTATCAGTTTTGTTGCTGAGCTCACTGGATCCATAGTAACTCTCGCACCATCAAAATAAAGTTTTTAAAGCTCTTTATTGTCGTATTTGTCCCAAACACTGACACAACGAGAGACACATTTACCTGCAGCAGCTGAAAGACTGTTAACAGGTCAGTGATGGCGCTGTCCTTGCCGGACTACCTCCGACTTCTCCCAGACCTTTAGGAATGGTCCTAAATTCTGACTGATGAGTCAGAACAGTTTTTGTAAAAAAAAGAAAGTCTTATAAACTTCCCTTACTGTTATGTTGACTACAACAACTTGTGCTCTACTGTATATCCTATGATATATGCTATTTGGAATACTGTTCACATAAATCTTGAATGAGTTCACAGAGGATATAGTTATCATTTTAACTGAAACTCACCTGGAGAGCCTATAAAATGTTTGTATGTTCGTGAAACACATTTAAATTCTTTCTATATTTCCCAAACAGACAACCTAGTTGTCAAAATAAAAGAAACATTTCAACAAAGGTTTACTGCTGTGGCCATGTCATTGGCTTTCAAACTGACCAACACACAGCGCAGCTAATACGATAACTATTGAACTTTTAAGAATGATAAAGATGTGGTTAATACAAATGTGTATTCATGCGAAATCCATCAATTTATGAACTTTTTATGTCGTACAGATAATGAGGAACTGGGCCAGACCTTGTATCTCTCATCAGAGATACAAGGCCGTAATAACTATGGGTTAATTACCAATCGGGCCTTCAAGACATGGGCCTGGGGGCCTAAAAGGTCATGGGGCCTCTGAGCCCGAGCCTCTGTGTGAGGTCATTGTTAATATTTATTGTTGGAGAGAGAAAGTCAAGAGTGCTCTTGAAAAACAGGCCGTCTCATCATCCATCCACTGTAGATCTCACACTCATCTAAGAAATAAATAGTTTAGGCTTCAGGTTTTGTTGTAAGTGCTTCAAACCTGATCATCAGGTTCTGTATTAGGCCTTAGATCCAAAGTGTGGACCTCATTGAAACACTGAGCTAATGTTTCCAGGATTAAAAGGTGTTTTTGTGGGTGGTGTAAGCTAAGAATATGCATTTACAGATTTCAGCAGGTCTGTAAGTCTGCCTTAAATATTTCAACTTATCAGAGAGTTAGCAAATTTCCAGTCAGGAGAGTTACACTTTCACTGGAGGTAACCTTCAACAATTCCTAAAACTGACCACCAGGGGGCGCAATGCGTAAAGTCCTCAAACCGTAAATATGCACTTGAATCTTTCAGGCTTGGAAAAACTATTCTAGCTCCTAATTTGATTTTGAAGATTACGTGAATAATTATGTGTATTCTAAAAATAAATTGAAGGCAGTCACAAAGCTGAAATATGAATGCAAGTCGGGTTCTGCAAGACTGAAAATGATACGCTGCCAATGTGGAAAACTGAAAAAGTGCTGTATGGAGTGGATAGTCTGGGTGGCATTTAAGGTCACATGCACCATATAATCAGCTCAGAGATCTTACAAAATGTTGATAGGAAATGTTACGGTGTAGCATTTCTGTCGCTATTGGTTCTTATGTTACTGATCCACTGTTTCTAAGAAGACAATATTATTGATCTAGGAGATCTTAAATCCTAAAGTACAGTCAGACACAAAGTGAGAGTTTTTGGTAACTTTTATTTTACTAAAAAAAGGGGGAGAAGTTCACATTGACATTTAGCCTCAATATTACAGTATATTGAAATTCTTCTCAAAAAGAGTAAAATACAACCGTTTTTATTTGAATTGATTTTAATCTTATATTAAAAATATCCAATAGTACTCATCTAGCAGTGCTTACAGTATCTTAAGATATGACGCAGGCTTGATAGCAGAAAGGTTGGCTTTGTATAGAGCAGAGATGGGCCTTGGCCAGTCTTAGTGAGGGCAGAGACAACTAACCTTTGTGTTACCCAGCCTGCTTTGATTGACAAGCTGATCATGCAATGAGGGCAACTACACAAATCATCCTATAGATTATAGGATTATTATCCTATAGGCTTGCAATGCAACAACGAGGAAAAAGCTAAATGTTCCATTCATTGTGGTTTTTTCCCCCCCAACAACCCTCATGTCTCAGAGTGGCCTTTCTACTCTACAAAGTGATCAGAAATTGATTGGCCGACTTTCTGGTGTTTTTTTCTGTACAGCTTACCAACCATGTACGTGGTGGATGAAACTCAGACTAAAAAGAACGTCACTACCTGAATAAACTTCAAAAAACAGACTCCTCAGAGCTCCTCTCTAGTTGCGAAGAACTGTACAGGCACACATTTTATATATATTTAAAATAAATAGGGCTAATTTGGCCAAGACTCACTGGGGAGGGCAGTTCTCTCTCGTTTGTCAGTACAGAGAGACACATGCCAGCCATTTATCAGGATGGCTTCCCAGCTACTTCTACACCTCACAAGTTCTCATAGTCCCTTAAACACACACACACACACACACTTATTCAAGTACATCCACATTGTCACTCATACACCCAGCCTCCTCCACCACGTGCACAAAGCCAGAAAGACAGGAAAAGGAAACAAAAACAGCTGTTGAACAGAATAATCATACATGTAAATGCCATTTTTCTGGAATGCCTCTGATCAGGACAAAATGCTGGAGGTTGAGTCGACTGGTTTCTGAAATCATAAAACCAGTTTCTGGAAAGGGCTCACTTGATGACACCACCATGCACACTTGGGCATGATCCCGGACCACTACCCCAGGCTTTGGCCCCTGGACCTCTCAACCTTTCCCATGGTGGTCCCAGAACTTTCACTAGAGTCTAGTAAAGAAAAACAGCATCATCATGTAAATATGACACTATTCATCACTCAACTGTGTAATGAGATTTGGATAATAAAATACGAATTAATTATTTCGAGAGTTATTCCACAGGAGAACTAAATTGGCCAAAATGTCTGGCTGGAGCTCTAAACAAAGGAATAAATGAGTAAAGAAGATTTCATAATGTCACTTTGTGGACAGGGATTGAAATTCGGAAGTGTCTGAATTACATTTACAGGCACTGCTACAAGAGTGGGTCACATTAGATGTGATGGTAGTTTTTAAAGTAACATGAGATCCCTGACACAGCTCCAAAAGTACCAAATGCGTAATTGGTGGAAAAACTACAGGAGCATTAGTGTAACGAAAAACAAACGAAACAGCTGAAATACTTAATAAGTCAATGGGAGCAATGTGGAAAATCATGACAACAAATGGCCAGCACATCTTTAAATGGAACAGTATTTCCAACTTGATACAAGGTTGATAAATGAAACTCACCAGCTGTGCGGGGGTGTTTGCAGTTGTGTTTACTCACTCATCTTTCATAATTAATAATAATTTCTATTTGCTTTTGTCGTGAAAGTGCAGGGGGATAATCTAACAAGGCTTCATGCATTCTCTGTAATTACATTACATTACAACTATGTTTGAGGGACCTCATGGTAGTTCTGTTCTGCTTTTTTAACTTGCCTCATATGGTCTTATAGCTCCCTCTGGTGTAGGACTGTTTGCTGTTTTTGACTTTCCCACATGATGATTGCACAAAGCTAGATATCATAAGAAAAACAAGAAAACAAGACAACAACTCTTCATCCAAATGATTACAGTTCATATATAGCAGCATGCCAAATAGAACCCTCACTGTTTCCTGGCCTTTTTCTTCTCTTACATTTTATTTGGTCTCTAGAAACCTCACACACAAATGCACAACAATTATCATTTCTTTTTTGTCTGTTTTTCATGTTTGCAGCACCGAGGCAAATCTGACTGGAAGAACGCGGTGTACGGTGGTTGTGTAACTGGAGGAGCGATCGGATTTCGTGGTATGTGACCTGGTACATTTCCTCGGATGTTTTAAATTAAAAGTACTTTATTTCTGATGTATTCTTTTTGTCTTGCAGCTGGTCTGAAGGCTGGGGTCCTGGGATGTGGAGGCTTTGCTGCATTCTCTGCTGCAATTGAATATTATTTGCGGTGAACCACTAAAGAGTGGCTTTGTGGACAAGAACTTAATCGATGCACATCTGGGTGAGCCTGTAAAGACTCAAGCAGTGAGAACCCTAACTTTGTGAATATTTGCCTGCACATGGACGATTGCTGCAAAAGCAGAACGGATGTATTTGGTGAAAGCGACAGGTGCCTGTTTGTGCACAGTGATGCCACAGTGAACTAAAAAAGACCTGTCTGAATGTTCCTCTCATGTCTCATCACTTTTATCTTGTGGACAGTTTGAGCAAAGCAAACCAACTTCATATGGAGAATAGAGAGACTTAGCAGAGTGGGTCCCCTTCTGTGTCAGAGGTATGATGATGAAATGAAAATGTTGAACACAAATCACTTTCACACTGAGTCACGACCGCCTCAAATCAGACTCAGATAAACACTGTTCTTGTTGCAGAACATTGGTGTGATGTGTCAGTAACCAATCCATATCAGCTGTCATTAAAGCTGTTATTTGTTAACTTTGGCATTCAGCGCTTTTTCCTGAAGTTTACGAGTGTCCATGACCGCCAAAATTGTTAATTGCTGTTTAATTACAGTATTGATTCTAGCTTGAATCTGTGTAATGTGTGTCAATACAGTTCGGAACATAAGTATTTGGACGGTGACACAATTTTCGTAATTTTGCCTGTACACCACGGCAGCTTTAATTCAAGGGGTTTGACAAAAATATAGCATTAACTGTTTAGGAATTGCAGCAATTTTTTAGACATAGTCTTTCATTTTGAGAGGCTCAAAAGTAATTGGACAAAAATTGGACAACTTTCATACGCCTACCTCCTCAAGAGTGTTCTTGACTTGGTTAGATGTTGTGAAGGGTTTTTCTTCATCAAGGAAAGAATTCTGCGATCATCCACTTTAATGGCCTTCGTGGTCTTCCGGGCCTTTCGGTGTTGCCGAGCTCACCAGTGCAATCCTTCCTTTTAATAATGTACCAAATTGTTGATTTGGCCACTCCTCAAGTTTCTGCCACCTGTCTGATAGGTTTGTTTTCATATTTCAGCCTAATGACGGCTTCCTCCACGAACAGTTACCAAATGCAAATTCAACACTTGGAATCAACTCCAGACCTTTTATCGGCCTCATTTGTCATAAAATAACGAGGGAAGAGGCCACTCTTTGCCATGAAACTAATTATCGGTCAATTGTCCATTTACTTTTGAGCCTCTGAAAATAAGGGACTCTGTATAAAAATGGCTGTAATTCCTAAACGGTTAATGCAATATTTTTGTGAAACCCCCTTTGTGGCTTTGTTTCAAATCCATCTTGGTGGTGTACAGAGGCAAAATTACAAATATTGTGTCACTGTCCAAATACTTATGTTCCTAACCGTGTGTCTTTATTCTAGTCAGAAATGATTTTTCTTGTGTGGTGAACTTTGTTATACACATTTCATACAAAGTTTACAGAGTAAAAGTCTTTCTGTTTTGCACTATAAACGGCAGCCAAACTGCTCTCCTAGGACTGACCTCAGGAGGAACAACATAAATTTGGGGATCTTGTCATAAGTTATATGTATAACCCAAAAGAAAATCACATATATAGTTCCAAGTCCTGGACCATTTCAGTTTTCAAGTAGAATTGAGCTTTTGGCAAGATGATCATTGATCATTTAATTGCTTTGACAAATTAGTGGCTCAGACTATTAATTATTTGAGCAAACAACACAAATATTGATCAGTAATACTGAAATAAATAAATAAACTAATAAATTAGACAAACCTTTACCCAAGGTGCAAAAACCATGACTTCATACATTTTAAATAGATGTGGCTCACAAAATAGGTTTGAATTTCCTTTTTCTTTTTTTTCAGTGAAACACTTTCAGGTGTGACAGACCTAAATTGTACTGGCCTGTTTTGAAATGTTACTCAAGTAAGTGACACTAAAGGACAGACATTTTGGAAGATTCACGTTGGTAAAGTGTCAGCAAAGTGTTTAGAGGTGACTAATGTGGTCACTAATGTGGTTGAGTGATAGGTGCTGCTTAGAAAGTCATCTGTAAAAACGAAAACATGGGTGAACACTATGTCTTACCACTAGAAGTCCTCCCACTTCGAATTAATGTGAGAGAAATCTGAAGCTGTGGGTCTCTAAGCCTCAATAAAAAAATTGGTTTGAATGTGCTGACATCAGCTATTTAAAAAAAAAACAGTTTCAAATACTTGCCAAAATCAAATACGTGAATATACACTCAGTGGCAACTTCAGTAATAAATATATAGTAAAATTAATAACAGTGTCAGTGAAAACTGAACACTATCATCTTTAATAAGGCAGAATTTATGGTTGAGCTGTCGTGTTGGATTGCACTACATTTTACAGGTGCACCTTTTAAGGTGGCCACTAAGTGTACATATAGCTGTGCGTTTGAACAAACAGTATACACACAGTTATATTTATATTAATTTAAAAACTTCAGATATTTACCAGTTGTAGAAAAGGTGCGACTTGTGCTCTCAAAAACAACATAACATCAGTAGTATATCTAGTGTTCTGTGTATGAGTCACGAAAAACAGTAGATGATTAGCTTCCTTGGCTTCATCAACAATGATACTGCAAAAGAAGTATATTTCTACTCTACTCTGTGACTAGTCATCACAAAATGTCTCAGTATACCTGCGTCTGGATTTGAGATGCTTTATATTAACCCAACTTCACTGAGTTTAACTAGTTGAACAATGGGATTGTAGGGAAGAAATGCATAAAATAGGGCTTATTAACAGTGATAACTACTTACATTCGTGATATGGACAAAGTTAACACCCTGATCATTTTACAACATTTTTTTATATCAACATGTAAAATTATATGTATTGCATATAATACTTATTGTATATTTAGTAAGTATCCAAAATCCCACAGTACAAAGTTACACTTGTAACAGTAATACCTTCTAGTCAAATGAAAATCAAAACAAATTCAATTATGACATTTACAATATTTATTTCACAAGGATGTTACATGTCAAACTGTGTCAGATTTCTGAATTATACATGAAAGATTATAATTTTGTTTACAATATTAAGAATTATTACAAGACAGTATGTAGTAATGTAGTACTCAGGACATAAAAAGTGTAAATACATCTACAGTAACATGTTGTATTGAATGTAACAAAGCTAAATGCTTTTAATCTTTTAGAATTCATTGTTTTCTCAATCAGTTAGAACTGTCTGTCTCTTTCTTGATTGTCTTGATTTCAGAGCCAAGAGGTGGTGAAAGCTTCCTGTGCATTTGTGTGTGCGAGGAGCTTCCCAAACCCTTGGCACAGAAGCACTGCAGTGACAACCTCCTCTGTGCAGGTCCGTTGGGCGCTCCTCATCCTCTCGACTGGTAACTGAAGAGGGTGTTGTCGGGGCAGGAGGGGTCTTCAGACCGTATTTGGTGCCTGGAAGGATAAAGGCTGCTGAGAGTGGTTCAGGACTCTGCTCTAGTGCTGGGACGTCCACTCTCAGCTGCTCCAGGAGTGCTGAAGACACAGAACGAGTCCTGCCCTGTCAAGTAGTCAAACAAGTAATGAATTGTTTTGGACACTGTGATACAACCTCTGCTTTGTAGGTAGCTATTTCGTTGAATGTGGCCTCTAATAATGGAATTACATTGTAAACAACGCAATAATAATATTCAAGAAAGTTCCCATAATAAATCTAATCCACATACAGTATGTAATGTTAACTTTAGCTAATCATCACTTTATGTCACTAGTGGTACTTCTGTAGTCTTAGTGAGGGGATTACTCACTTAGCCTAGTGAAAAACAGGCGACCACCGCTTTCCAGTTTGTCCTGTGGTCATCCATCCTTCTCATCTGGTCCGGAGCAAACGTCTTCTCTGTCGTCAGAGAAGCCTGGGAGAGAACAGCTGCCTCTGCTGGATGCAGCAGATGAGGGGAAGTGCTCCGTCCTTCACATCTCCACCTGCCACAAGAAAAAAAAAATTTTGGTTGACTCTGTGATACAGCAACATGCCAGACAGCTCTGCTCTGTTGGAAGTGCAATCCAATGAGAGAATAATAAGTTATAGTAGCAACCCTAATGAAGTATTAACAAGTAATATACAGACAAGCAGGAAACATTTGTTACTGATGTCATTTAGCATGGACTTACCTTTGTCTGGTAAAGCCTCTACACCTTCTAAAGAAAAACTACATAAAAGTATAAAAGAGTTAGTAAGAGAAATAATCTCTGAGCCATTGAATAAGTGAAACAAAAATTTGCAGGACACTTTTGTAAATGTTGTTAGTAATTATTAACTTACCTCTGTATGGGCACCTAGAGCTTAGTTGAAAATCAAGAAACACAGTGTTCACAGGATAAAACAGTTGTTGAATGATTAAATAAATAATGTTACGTAGTAAATTGATAAACAGGTATATTTTATCGAAGGTAGTTTACACAGTGTCTATGTCTCTATATAACAGGCTATAGAGGGTAATTTCCTTTGCAAGTCAGACACTCATACTTACCTTTTCCCCCACATCATGTCAGGAGCAGTGACTCCTATGGTGGAGCATTTCCTACATTACCTGCAGGATTGCTATTTTTTCAATCCTTGGCTCCTCTTCGCACAACGTCCCCACTAAACCCCGGGATAGCATACCTGGGCCAGATGGGATACTGCAAATCCTGGCAAGTCTGACCAGGACAAGGTCCTCCTTTTAATACTCCTGCAGGGAGGCACTGAGGTATTTCACGCAGCATTGCTTAGCACTTTCATCTCATAGCAAGAAGGTTTTGGTCTTGCATGTTCTCCTTGGGCCTGTGTGGGTTTTCTTGCAGGGTCCGAGTCCAAAGGTGTCAACAAAACTCACAGGTCAGATTAGGTTGACTGATGACTCTAAATTGCCAGCCCTCCAGATTACAAATGGAACATCTAGCTACCACATATGTACAAATAGGTTTCAAGAGATGATCCAGCCACAAGATACAAGTGGGCCCTGGTGCAAGACGCTACCTAGGGCACTACCAACCTTGCAAGGCATAAAGGCTACTTGGGCATTGTCTCCTGCCTGTGAAGAATCAGAGGCCTGAATTTGAAGGAGCTGAGTCCCTGTACTTCTCTTCCCTGCTTCCGTTTGTAAAGGAGCTGAGGCCTGACGTAGAAGGAACTGCATCTTCAGGGTTTTCCTCGTAATTCACCCTCGGCCTCTTGCTACTTACCTGCTCTGTGTAACTCTCTTCCCTGCTCCTCTTTGCGGAGGAGCAGGGAAGAGAGTTACAGACGCGAATGCTACTTGGGGCTCCACCAGCTCCGCCAAATGAAAGGTTTTTACAGTTTTCCCAAACATCCAGCAAACAGCGTTAGCAAAAACTCTAATCAGAGTCGCTGTCATCAGCCCATCTTGGGGTTCCAAAAGGGACAAAAGGCCATGGTCTCCTGCCTGTGAAGAATCCAAGGCCTGAGGTTGAAGGAGCTGAGTCCCTGTAGTTCTCTTGAGTGCTTCCGTTTGAAAAGGAGCTGAGGCCTGACGTAGAAGGAACTGCGTCTTCAGGGTTTTCCTCGGAATTCACCCTCGGCCTCTTGCTACTTACCTGCCCCGTGTAGTTCTCTTCCCTGGTCCTCTTTGTGGAGGAGCTGAGGCCTGAAGTTGAGGGGGCACACTCTTCCAGCCTCTCAGAAAATGGGAGTACACTTCCCTCAGGTCGTTCCACTTGCTGCTCGGGAAGCTTCTCGGGCTGAACGGGTACCTGCGGGTGCCCGACCATCAGCTGCTGAGGAGCAGCGGCAGGACCACAAACGGGAGCAGCATCAGGAATACGAGCGGGAACAACAAGAAGAGGTGCGCCAGCAATAAAGAAGGATGCATCCTTCCAGTCCTGCCAAAAGCTTTCTGGTGGGAACTGCTGGACGAGAGGGGACAGAGGTCTAAAGTCGTCTTCAAGGTCGTCTTCAAGGTACTCTTCAGAGAAAGTCATGGTGCTGTACCCTGAATCATTGCTGAAGTCGCCAGACCAGACCTCACCAATTTCACTTTCTGAGTCGGTCTCGTCGACTTCCCTATCGTCTTCCTCAAACTCCTCTTCCTCACCAGATGAGATGTTGACTGGGAGATTGTTGTCTTCGTCATCATCCACAACCAAGATCAGTTCAGGGAACCCATCTTCTGCAGGACGTCCAATGATGTCGTCTACACCACCTGAGAGGAAAAGGTTAAAGCAGCTGAAAAACCTGATTTCAAATTGTAGCTAATAAATAGCCCATCTGTGGTAATGATTATTTCATATTTACAAGTTAAAAACATTGTATTTTTCTCTGGTGCAAAGATTGTAACAATGGTTTAGTCTGAGTTGAATCTAATGAGATTTCAAATCAGAGCAAATTCTGAAAACACAATTCTTCACAGCCATAAAATAAAATCATGTAATAAAAAAGGAAGGTTACATTTAGAGTTCTTCAGAAGCCTGAGTAGATAATACATTGCAGAACAACAACAACAATTATCGTCTCAATTTAAAAAGTTTTTAATCATGAGGTGCCCGTCAACAACTCATAATTCATAACTGGCAACGAGACTGGAGAGGAGGAGAGGAGAAACTCGCTACGCTGCGCGCATGGCACACACACGCGTCCGGTCGAACAACAAATGGCTTACTTCTCCTCCAAAAATAAGTAAATAAACAATGTCACACTAAAGAGCTAAGAGCATTTCAGTGTTATCGAAGTAACAAAATGTCACCTACAAACTCTGTGATGACTGAACACGACAGTGGAGGCTGAAGAAGGTCCAAAAACAGACATCTTCCATTTAATCTCCTTCTCAACAACATTGATATCTTGGTGCATTTTGAGGAATATCTGTTAATTACTTCATTCAATGTGATCGACTGTGAACATGAAATTACTACACAACTCGCTATCAGCTCCGGATATAATAAGTCAAGCTTCAAGAATCAAGCTAGCTCAGGGTCCCAACCACACACAACAACAGGCCCCGCTGCGGTTCCACCTGTACGTCCGGACGTTCTGACGTTAGGGCCTAAACGTTCCATCGTCTCCATGGTGCACAATAAAAAACTTTTTTTTGGCATTATATGAAATTTGGCCCAGTCGCCATCTTTTTTCCAATAATTTTGAAGCAAAATTCGGACAATTTGATGCCCTCAAAAACAAACAACTGTTTTCAAATCACGACACAAACTCTTCATGTATTCTACAACTTACCGGGATAATTTAAGAAATTCTGTCCATCAAATAATCATTTCACACTGAATAATCGTCGAAGAAGTGTCTAGTTTCACCAAATCTGTGTTTTCCCAACAGGCCCTAATGACATAATGTGAACTGTTCATCTTTAAATTCATAGTGACATTGATTTACACACTGATAAAGCTTGTAAGGATATTAACGCGATGAATCAACGAATCAGTCAGAAGTAAAATGATTTCAATAATATAGAATAAATAGAAAAGTTGTCTTACCTGCATCGTTGTCCAGCACCTGCTGGGGGGCGACTCCCTCCGGCAGGTGCTCCTCCGGGATCCGTGGTCTACTGGAGGACATGTTCAGACTCCTCGGTTTTCCACAATAGTCCAGTGATCCAAAGGTTTGGTTTTTCAGCAGGATCCGCTTTCCGGTAGTTTGTTTCCAGGAATGAAATTCTCCAAAAGTTTGCTTTCCACAGCTTTGGTTTGCAACAGGTCTATTCGTTTCCAAGTCCAGGTGCAAAAGGGGAGAATCCGAATGATGGGCACCCTTATATACCCACCGTGACGTTTTTTTTAGTGACGCACGCACGCGCGTGCGTGTACGTGGAGAAGACGCAGAGACGTTATTTTTCTGATTTTTTCCAATTTATTTTTCAATTTCCTTCATACTTCTGTGTTTTTAATACATTATAATAAGGTTGTTATGTGGCAAAGTGAAATCCATTAATTGTCTCTTTTTTTTTTTCTTATTTTCTGGATCATTACTGACTTGTAAACGTTATACAAGGTGTTTCCGTTATACTTACGCCATTACAACAAAGCTGGATTTGAAACTGACACCAAGTTTGAGAGAGAGCGTTCGGGGAGAGTTAAGCAGACCAACAGATTGTATTAACTGTCCATTTTTTGTGTCTCCATGTTCATATGTAGTTATGATTTTCCATTTCTTCCATAGACTGTCTCCCTCAGCACCTAATATGTCCATAATGATAAAACCCACACATTTGAGAGCACTTCCGCCGTTCTCGTGCAGTTTACTGTGGTGCACATGCACCTACATCTTCTTGTGTGTTTTGTTCTCAATCACGTTGTGTTTTTACAGTGTCCATGTAGTGCAGAGTTGTGCAAAACCATCCTCTCCAGTGTTATCAGTTTTGTTGCTGAGCTCACTGGACCCATAGTAACTCTCGCACCATCAAAATAAAGTTTTTAAAGCTCCTTATTGTCGTATTTGTCCCAAACACTGACACAACGAGACACATTTACCTGCAGCAGCTGAAAGACTGTTAACAGGTCAGTGATGACGCTGTCCTTGCCGGACTACCTCCGACTTCTCCCAGACCTTTAGGAATGGTCCTAAATTCTGACTGATGAGTCAGAACAGTTTTTGTAAAAAAAGAGGAAGAAGTCTTATAAACTTCCCTTACTGTTATGTTGACTACAACAACTTGTGCTCTACTGTATATCCTATGATATATGCTATTTGGAATACTGTTCACATAAATCTTGAATGAGTTCACAGAGGATATAGTTATCATTTTAACTGAAACTCACCTGGAGAGCCTATAAAATGTTTGTATGTTCGTGAAACACATTTAAATTGTTTCTACATTTCCCAAACAGACAACCTAGTTGTCAAAATAAAAGGGAAACATTTCAACAAAGGTTTACTGCTGTGGCCATGTCATTGGCTTTCAAACTGACCAACACACAGCGCAGCTAATACGATAACTATTGAACTTTTTAAGAATGATAAAGATGTGGTTAATACAAATGTGTATTCATGCGAAATCCATCAATTTATGAACTTTTTTATGTTGTACAGATAATGAGGGAACTGGGCCAGACCTTGGATCTCTCATCAGAGATACAAGGCCGTGATTTCTATGGGTTAATTACCAATCGGGCCTTCAAGACACGGGCCTGGGGGCCTAAAAGGTCATGGGGCCTCTGAGCCCGAGCCTCTGTGTGAGGTCGTTGTTAATACTTATTGTTGGAGAGAGAAAGTACAAAGTCAAGAGTGCTCTTGAAAAACAGGCCGTCTCATCATCCATCCACTGCAGATCTCACACTCATCTAAGAAATAAATAGTTTAGGCTTCAGGTTTTGTTGTAAGTGCTTCAAACCTGATCATCAGGTTCTGTATTAGGCCTTAGATCCAAAGTGTGGACCTCATTGAAACACTGAGCTAATGTTTCCAGGATTAAAAGGTGTTTTTGTGGGTGGTGTAAGCTAAGAATATGCATTTACAGATTTCAGCAGGTCTCTACGTCTGCCTTAAATATTTCAACATATCAGAGAGTTAGCAAATTTCCAGTCAGGAGAGTTACACTTTCACTGGAGGTAACCTTTAACAATTCCTAAAACTGAAAAAGTGCTGTATGGAGTGGATAGTCTGGGTGGCATTTAAGGTCACATGCACCATATAATCAGCTCAGAGATCTTACAAAATGTTGATAGGAAATGTTACGGTGTAGCATTTCTGTCGCTATTGGTTCTTATGTTACTGATCCACTGTTTCTAAGAAGACAATATTATTGATCTAGGAGATCTTAAATCCTAAAGTACAGTCAGACACAAAGTGAGAGTTTTTGGTAACTTTTATTTTACTAAAAAAAGGGGGAGAAGTTCACATTGACATTTAGCCTCAATATTACAGTATATTGAAATTCTTCTCAAAAGGAGTAAAATACAACCTTTTTATTTTTATTTGATTTTAATCTTATATTAAAAATATCCAATAGTACTCATCTAGCAGTGCTTACAGTATCTTAAGATATGGCAGGCTTGATAGCAGAAAGGTTGGCTTTGTATAGAGCAGAGATGGGCCTTGGCCAGTCTTAGTGAGGGCAGAGACAACTAACCTTTGTGTTACCCAGCCTGCTTTGATTGACAAGCTGATCATGCAATGAGGGCAACTACATAAATCATCCTATATATTATAGGATTATTATCCTATAGGCTTGCAATGCAATAACGAGAAAAAAGCTAAATGTTCCATTCATTGTGGGTTTTTTTTCCCCAACAACCTTCATGTCTCAGAGTGGCCTTTCTCCTCTACAAAGTGATCAGAAATTGATTGGCCGACTTTCTGGTGTTTTTTTCTGTACAGCTTACCAACCATGTACGTGGTGGATGAGAAACTCAGACTAAAAAGAACGTCACTACCTGAATAAACTTCAAAAAACAGACTCCTCAGAGCTCCTCTCTAGTTGCGAAGAACTGTACAGGCACACATTTTATATATATTTAAAATAAATAGGGCTAATTTGGCCAAGACTCACTGGGGAGGGCAGTTCTCTCTCGTTTGTCAGTACAGAGAGACACATGCCAGCCATTTATCAGGATGGCTTCCCAGCTACTTCTACACCTCACAAGTTCTCATAGTCCCTTAAACACACACACACACACACACACACACACACACACACACACACACACACACACACTTATTCAAGTACATCCACATTGTCACTCATACACCCAGCCTCCTCCACCACGTGCACAAAGCCAGAAAGACAGGAAAAGGAAACAAAAACAGCTGTTGAACAGAATAATCATACATGTAAATGCCATTTTTCTGGAATGCCTCTGATCAGGACAAAATGCTGGAGGTTGAGTCGACTGGTTTCTGAAATCATAAAACCAGTTTCTGGAAAGGGCTCACTTGATGACACCACCATGCACACTTGGGCATGATCCCGGACCACTACCCCAGGCTTTGGCCCCTGGACCTCTCAACCTTTCCCATGGTGGTCCCAGAACTTTCACTAGAGTCTAGTAAAGAAAAACAGCATCATCATGTAAATATGACACTATTCATCACTCAACTGTGTAATGAGATTTGGATAATAAAATACGAATTAATTATTTCGAGTTATTCCACAGGAGAACTAAATTGGCCAAAATGTCTGGCTGGAGCTCTAAACAAAGGAATAAATGAGTAAAGAAGATTTCATAATGTCACTTTGTGGACAGGGATTGAAATTCGGAAGTATCTGAATTACATTTACAGGCACTGCTACAAGAGTGGGTCACATTAGATGTGATGGTAGTTTTAAAGTAACATGAGATCCCTGACACAGCTCCAAAAGTACCCAATGCGTAATTGGTGGAAAAACTACAGGAGCATTAGTGTAACGAAAAACAAACGAAACAGCTGAAATACTTAATAAGTCAATGGGAGCAATGTGGAAAATCATGACAACAAATGGCAAACACATCTTTAAATGGAACAGTATTTCCAACTTGATACAAGGTTGATAAATGAAACTCATATGGACTTGCAGGCGACATTTGTTACTGTTGCCATTTAGCATGGACTTAGCTTTGTCTGGTAAAGCATCCACACTTTCTAAAGAAAAAACACATAAAAGTATAACTGAGTAAGAAAAATTATCTCTGACCCATTGAATAAGTGAAATTAAAATTTGCAGAACACTTTGGTTAATGTTAATTATTAACTTACTTCTGTATGGGCATCTAGAGCTTAGTTAAAAATCTAAGAACAGAGGAAACAGGACAAAACAGTTGTTGAAAGATTAAATACCAAGGGCTTTGACAGCCCTGCCAAAGAGTCGAAGGCTACCCGAAGCTTTACCCAAACAAGTGCAAAAGCCAGCCCTCTCAAGTTTTCAAAGAGATGATCCAGTGGGCCCTGGTGCAAGACGCTACCTAGGGCACTACCAACCTTGCAAGACGCCAAGGCTACTTGGGGCTTCACCAGCTCTGCCAAATGAAAAGTTTTTACAGTTTTCCAAACATGCAGCAAACAGGGTTGTCAAAAACTCTAATCAGAGTCGCTGTCATCAGCCCATCTTGAGGTTCCAAAAGGGACAAAAGGCCACTTTCTCCTGCCTGTGAAGAATCCAAGGCCTGAAGTTGAAGGAGCTGAGTCCCTGTAGTTCTCTTCCGTGCTTCCGTTTGTAAAGGAGCTGGAGCCTGACGTAGAAGAAGGAACTGACTCTTCAGGGTTTTCCTCATAATTCCCCCTCGGCCTCTTGCTACTTACCTGCTCTGTGTAACTCTCTTCCCTGCCCCTCTTTGTTGAGGAGCTGAGGCCTGAAGTTGAGGGGGCACACTCTTCCAACCTTTGAGAAACTGAGAGTAGACCTCCTACAGGTTGTTCCACTTGCTGCTCTGGAAGCTTCTTGGACTGAATAGGTCCCTCGGGTGTCCGACCATCAGCTGCTGAGGAGCAGCAGCACGACCTAAGCAGGAGCATGCATCAGGAATAAGAGCGGCCTCAGGGTTTCAAAGAAATGATCCAGCTACCAGATACAAGTGGGCCCTGGTGCAAGACGCTACCTAGGGCACTACCAACCTTGCAAGATGCAAAGGCTACTTGGGGCTTCACCAGCTCTACAAAATGAAAAGTTTTTACAGTTTTCCAAACTTGCAGCAAACAGGGTTGTCAAAAACTCTAATAAGAGTCGCTGTCATCAGCCCATCTTGGGGTTCCAAGAGGGACAAAAGGCCATGGTCTCCTGCCTGTGAAGAATCCAAGGCCTGAGGTTGAAGGAGCTGAGTCCCTGTATTTCTCCTCCGTGCTTCCGTTTGAAAAGGAGCTGAGGCCTGACGTAGAAGGAACTGCATCTTCAGGGTTTTCCTCGTAATTCACCCTCGGCCTCTTGCTACTTACCTGCCCTGTGTAGTTCTCTTCCCTGGTCCTCTTTGTGGAGGAGCTGAGGCGTGAAGTTGAGGGGGCACACTCTTCCAGCCTCTCAGAAAATGGGAGTACACTTCCCTCAGGTCGTTCCACTTTCTGCTCGGGAAGCTTCTGGGGCTGAACGGGTACCTGCAGGTGTCCGACCATCAGCTACTTAGGAGCAGCAGCAGGACCACAAACGGGAGAAGCGTCAGGAATATGAGCGGCCTAGTGGTACTTCTGTACTCTTAGTGAGGGGATTACTCACTTAGCCTAGAGAAAAACAGGCGACCACCGCGCTCCAGTTTGTCCTGTGGTCATCCATCCTTCTCATCTGGTCCAGAGCAAACGTCTTCTCTGTCGTCAGAGAAGCCTGGGAGAGAACAGCTGCCTCTGCTGGATGCAGCAGATAAGGGGAAGTGCTCCATCCTTCACATCTCCACCTGCCACAACAAGGAAAAAAAAAAACTGTTGGTTGACTCTGTGATACAGCAACATGCCAGACAGCTCTGCTCTGTTGGAAGTGCAATCCAATGAGAGAATAATAAGTTATAGTAGCAACACTACTGAAGTATTAACAAGTAATATACAGACAAGCAGGAAACATTTGTTACTGATGTCATTTAGCATGGACTTACCTTTGTCTGGTAAAGCATCTACACCTTCTAAAGAAAAACTGCATAAAAGTATAAAAGAGTGAGTAAGAGAAATAATCTCTGAGCCATTGAATAAGTGAAACAAAAATTTGCAGGACACTTTTGTAAATGTTGTTAGTAATTATTAGGTAGTTTACACAGTGTCTATGTCTCTATATAACAGGCTATAGAGGGTAATTTCCTTTGCAAGTCAGACACTCATACTTACCTTTTCCCCCACATCATGTCAGGAGCAGTGACTCCTATGGTGGAGCATTTCCTACATTACCTACAGGATTGCTATTTTTTCAATCCTGGGCTCCTCTTCACACAACATCCCCACTAAACCCCAGGATAGCATACCTGGGCTAGATGGGATACTGCAAATCCTGGCAAGTCTAACCAGGACAAGGTCCTCCTTTTAATACTCCTGCAGGGAGGCACTGAAGTATTTCACGCAGCATCGCTTAACACTTTCATCTCATAGCAAGAAGGTTTTGGTCTTGCATGTTCTCCTTGTGTGGGTTTTCTTGCAGGGTCCGAGTCCAAAGGTGTCCACAAAACTCACAGGTTAGATTAGGTTGACTGATGACTCTAAATTGCCAGCCCTCCAGATTACAAATGGAACATCTAGCTACCACATATATACAAATAGTTTTCAAGAGATGATCCAGCCACAAGATACAAGTGGGCCCTGGTGCAAGACGCTACCTAGGGCACTACCAACCTTGCCAGATGCGAAGGCTACTTGGGCTCCACCAGCTCCGCCAAATGAAAGGAATTTTACAGTTTTCCCAAACATCCAGCAAACAGCGTTGTCAAAACCCCTAATCAGAGTCGCTGTCATCAGCCCATCTTGGGAGCTGATGGGCTGATGACAGGAGCAGCAGCAGGACCACAGACGGGAGCAGCATCAGGAATACGGACGGGAACAACAAGAAGAGGAGCGCCAGCAATAAAAGAAGGATGCATCCTTCGCCAGTCCTGCCAAAAGCTTTCTGGTGGGAACTGCTGGACGAGAGGGGACAGAGGTCTAAAGTCGTCTTCAAGGTCGTCTTCAAGGTACTCTTCAGAGTCAGTCATGGTGCTGTACCCTGAATCATTGCTGAAGTCGCCAGACCAGACCTCACCAATTTCACTTTCTGAATCGGTCTAAATCGACTTCACTATCATCTTCCTCAAACTCCTCTTCCTCACCAGATGAGATGTTGACTGGGAGATTGTTGTCTTCGTCATCATCCACAACCAAGATTAGTTCAGGGAACCCATCTTCTGTAGGATGTCCAATGATGTCGTCTACAGCACCTGAGACGTAAAGGTTAAAGCAGCTGAAAAACCTGATTTCAAATTGTAGTAATTCTCATATAATTAGATAGTAAGGACTAAATAAGCAGCAAAAATACACTAACTACGACTGTTAAAGAGGTGATCCCATTTTAACATTAATATCAAATATTGTACAGTTCTGCTGTTATTACTTTGTAGAGAATGAGAATAATTTTATGCTGCATACATCTGAGACTTCATGATAACCACTGTTTACTTAGTCACATGGAAAAACTTTGAACTACCGATGTGTTGAGCTTAGAAGAAACTTTTCACAGACATGGAAATTTTAAATATAAGAATTTAAAAGTATATTCGCAATCACAGTGTAAGACTTTGAGTCATTGATTGAAAATCAATATATCTTATTTAAATTATTACAGTTCATATATCTTTGTGCATTTTGGGGAATATCTGTTAATTACTTCATTCAATGTGATCGACTGTGAACATGACATTACTACACAACTCGCTATCAGCTCGGATATAATAAGAAACTTTGGCATTATATGAAATTTGGCCCAGTCGCCATCTTTTTCCATTAATTTTGATTTGGACAATTTGATGCCCTCAAACTAAAATAACTGTTTTCAAATCACGACACTAACTGTTCATGAATTCTACAACTTTCACGGGATAATTTAAGAAAGTCCGTCCATCAAATAATCATTTCACACTGAATAATCGTCGAAGAAGTGTCTAGTTTCACCAAATCTGTGTTTTCCCAACAGGCCCTAATGACATGGTGTGAACTGGTAATCTTTAAATTCATAGTGACATTGATCTACACACTGATAAAGTTTTTAAGGATATTAAAGCGATGAATCAACGAATCAGTCAGAAGTAAAATGATTTCAATAATATAGAATCAATAGAAAAGTTATCTTACCTGCATCGTTGTCCAGCACCTGCTGAAACTCCCTCAGTAAGGGCTCCTCCGGGATCCGTGGTCTACTGGAGGACATGTTCAGACTCCTCGGTTTTCCACAATAGTCCAGTGATCCAAAGGTTTGGTTTTCAGCAGGATCCGCTTTCCGGTAGTTTCTTTCCAGGAATGAAATTCTCCAAAAGTTTGCTTTCCACAGCTTTGGTTTGCAACAGGTCTATTCGTTTCCAAGTCCAGGTGCAAAAGGGGAGAATCCGAATGATGGGCACCCTTATATACCCACCGTGACGTTTTTTTTTTAGTGACGCACGCACGCGTGTGCGTGTCTGAGAAGACGCAGAGAGACATTATTTTTCTGATTTTTTCCAATTTATTTTTCAATTTCCTTCATACCTCTGTGTTTTTTAATACATTATAATAAGGTTGTTATGTGGCAAAGTGAAATCCATTAATTGTCTCTTTTTTTTTTTCTTATTTTCTGGGTCATTACTGACTTGTAAACGTTATACAAGGTGTTTCCGTTATACTTACGCCATTACAACAAAGCTGGATTTGAAACTGACACCAAGTTTGAGAGAGAGCGTTCGGGGAGAGTTAAGCAGACCAACAGATTGTATTAACTGTCCATTTTTTGTGTCTCCATGTTCATATGTAGTTATGATTTTCCATTTCTTCCATAGACTGTCTCCCTCAGCACCTAATATGTCCATAATGATAAAACCCACACATTTGAGAGCACTTCCGCCGTTCTTGTGCGGTTTACTGTGGTGCACATGCACCTACATCTTCTTGTGTGTTTTTGTTCTCAATCACGTTGTGTTTTTACAGTGTCCATGTAGTGCAGAGTTGTGCAAAACCATCCTCTCCAGTGTTATCAGTTTTGTTGCTGAGCTCACTGGATCCATAGTAACTCTCGCACCATCAAAATAAAGTTTTTAAAAGCTCTTTATTGTCGTATTTGTCCCAAACACTGACACAACGAGACACATTTACCCGCAGCAGCTGAAAGACTGTTAACAGGTCAGTGATGACGCTGTCCTTGCCGGACTACCTCCGACTTCTCCCAGACCTTTAGGAATGGTCCTAAATTCTGACTGATGAGTCAGAACAGTTTTTGTAAAAAAAGAAAGTCTTATAAACTTCCCTTACTGTTATGTTGACTACAACAACTTGTGCTCTACTGTATATCCTATGATATATGCTATTTGGAATACTGTTCACATAAATCTTGAATGAGTTCACAGAGGATATAGTTATCATTTTAACTGAAACTCACCTGGAGAGCCTATAAAATGTTTGTATGTTCGTGAAACACATTTAAATTCTTTCTATATTTCCCAAACAGACAACCTAGTTGTCAAAATAAAAGGGAAACATTTCAACAAGGTTTACTGCTGTGGCCATGTCATTGGCTTTCAAACTGACCAACACACAGCGCAGCTAATACGATAACTATTGAACTTTTTAAGAATGATAAAGATGTGGTTAATACAAATGTGTATTCATGCGAAATCCATCAATTTATGAACTTTTTTATGTCGTACAGATAATGAGGGAACTGGGCCAGACCTTGTATCTCTCATCAGAGATACAAGGCCGTAATAACTATGGGTTAATTACCAATCGGGCCTTCAAGACATGGGCCTGGGGGCCTAAAAGGTCATGGGGCCTCTGAGCCCGAGCCTCTGTGTGAGGTCATTGTTAATATTTATTGTTGGAGAGAGAAAGTCAAGAGTGCTCTTGAAAAACAGGCCGTCTCATCATCCATCCACTGTAGATCTCACACTCATCTAAGAAATAAATAGTTTAGGCTTCAGGTTTTGTTGTAAGTGCTTCAAACCTGATCATCAGGTTCTGTATTAGGCCTTAGATCCAAAGTGTGGACCTCATTGAAACACTGAGCTAATGTTTCCAGGATTAAAAGGTGTTTTTGTGGGTGGTGTAAGCTAAGAATATGCATTTACAGATTTCAGCAGGTCTGTAAGTCTGCCTTAAATATTTCAACTTATCAGAGAGTTAGCAAATTTCCAGTCAGGAGAGTTACACTTTCACTGGAGGTAACCTTCAACAATTCCTAAAACTGACCACCAGGGGGCGCAATGCGTAAAGTCCTCAAACCGTAAATATGCACTTGAATCTTTCAGGCTTGGAAAAACTATTCTAGCTCCTAATTTGATTTTGAAGATTACGTGAATAATTATGTGTATTCTAAAAATAAATTGAAGGCAGTCACAAAGCTGAAATATGAATGCAAGTCGGGTTCTGCAAGACTGAAAATGATACGCTGCCAATGTGGAAAACTGAAAAAGTGCTGTATGGAGTGGATAGTCTGGGTGGCATTTAAGGTCACATGCACCATATAATCAGCTCAGAGATCTTACAAAATGTTGATAGGAAATGTTACGGTGTAGCATTTCTGTCGCTATTGGTTCTTATGTTACTGATCCACTGTTTCTAAGAAGACAATATTATTGATCTAGGAGATCTTAAATCCTAAAGTACAGTCAGACACAAAGTGAGAGTTTTTGGTAACTTTTATTTTACTAAAAAAAGGGGGAGAAGTTCACATTGACATTTAGCCTCAATATTACAGTATATTGAAATTCTTCTCAAAAGGAGTAAAATACAACCTTTTTTTATTTTATTGATTTTAATCTTATATTAAAAATATCCAATAGTACTCATCTAGCAGTGCTTACAGTATCTTAAGATATGACGCAGGCTTGATAGCAGAAAGGTTGGCTTTGTATAGAGCAGAGATGGGCCTTGGCCAGTCTTAGTGAGGGCAGAGACAACTAACCTTTGTGTTACCCAGCCTGCTTTGATTGACAAGCTGATCATGCAATGAGGGCAACTACACAAATCATCCTATAGATTATAGGATTATTATCCTATAGGCTTGCAATGCAACAACGAGGAAAAAGCTAAATGTTCCATTCATTGTGGGTTTTTTTTCCCCAACAACCTTCATGTCTCAGAGTGGCCTTTCTCCTCTACAAAGTGATCAGAAATTGATTGGCCGACTTTCTGGTGTTTTTTTCTGTATAGTTTACCAACCATGTACGTGGTGGATGAGAAACTCAGACTAAAAAGAACGTCACTACCTGAATAAACTTCAAAAAACAGACTCCTCAGAGCTCCTCTCTAGTTGCGAAGAACTGTACAGGCACACATTTTATATATATTTAAAATAAATAGGGCTAATTTGGCCAAGACTCACTGGGGAGGGCAGTTCTCTCTCGTTTGTCAGTACAGAGAGACACATGCCAGCCATTTATCAGGATGGCTTCCCAGCTACTTCTACACCTCACAAGTTCTCATAGTCCCTTAAACACACACACACACACACACTTATTCAAGTACATCCACATTGTCACTCATACACCCAGCCTCCTCCACCACGTGCACAAAGCCAGAAAGACAGGAAAAGGAAACAAAAACAGCTGTTGAACAGAATAATCATACATGTAAATGCCATTTTTCTGGAATGCCTCTGATCAGGACAAAATGCTGGAGGTTGAGTCGACTGGTTTCTGAAATCATAAAACCAGTTTCTGGAAAGGGCTCACTTGATGACACCACCATGCACACTTGGGCATGATCCCGGACCACTACCCCAGGCTTTGGCCCCTGGACCTCTCAACCTTTCCCATGGTGGTCCCAGAACTTTCACTAGAGTCTAGTAAAGAAAAACAGCATCATCATGTAAATATGACACTATTCATCACTCAACTGTGTAATGAGATTTGGATAAGAAACTCATAATTAATTATTTCGAGTTATTCCACAGGAGAACTAAATTGGCCAAAATGTCTGGCTGGAGCTCTAAACAAAGGAATAAATGAGTAAAGAAGATTTCATAATGTCACTTTGTGGACAGGGATTGAAATTCGGAAGTATCTGAATTACATTTACAGGCACTGCTACAAGAGTGGGTCACATTAGATGTGATGGTAGTTTTTAAAGTAACATGAGATCCCTGACACAGCTCCAAAAGTACCAAATGCGTAATTGGTGGAAAAACTACAGGAGCATTAGTGTAACGAAAAACAAACGAAACAGCTGAAATACTTAATAAGTCAATGGGAGCAATGTGGAAAATCATGACAACAAATGGCCAGCACATCTTTAAATGGAACAGTATTTCCAACTTGATACAAGGTTGATAAATGAAACTCACCAGCTGTGCGGGGGTGTTTGCAGTTGTGTTTACTCACTCATCTTTCATAATTAATAATAATTTCTATTTGCTTTTGTCGTGAAAGTGCAGGGGGATAATCTAACAAGGCTTCATGCATTCTCTGTAACTACATTACATTACAACTATGTTTGAGGGACCTCATGGTAGTTCTGTTCTGCTTTTTTAACTTGCCTCATATGGTCTTATAGCTCCCTCTGGTGTAGGACTGTTTGCTGTTTTTGACTTTCCCACATGATGATTGCACAAAGCTAGATAGCTTAAGAAAAACAAAGGTAGATATATATCATAAGAAAAACAGGAAAACAAGACAACAACTCTTCATCCAAATTATTACAGTTCATATATAGCAGCATGCCAAATAGAACCCTCACTGTTTCCTGGCCTTTTTCTTCTCTTACATTTTATTTGGTCTCTAGAAACCTCACACACAAATGCACAACAATTATCATTTCTTTTTTTTGTCTGTTTTTCATGTTTGCAGCACCGAGGCAAATCTGACTGGAAGAACGCGGTGTACGGTGGTTGTGTAACTGGAGGAGCGATCGGATTTCGTGGTATGTGACCTGGTACATTTCCTCGGATGTTTTAAATTAAAAGTACTTTATTTCTGATGTATTCTTTTTGTCTTGCAGCTGGTCTGAAGGCTGGGGTCCTGGGATGTGGAGGCTTTGCTGCATTCTCTGCTGCAATTGAATATTATTTGCGGTGAACCACTAAAGAGTGGCTTTGTGGACAAGAACTTAATCGATGCACATCTGGGTGAGCCTGTAAAGACTCAAGCAGTGAGAACCCTAACTTTGTGAATATTTGCCTGCACATGGACGATTGCTGCAAAAGCAGAACGGATGTATTTGGTGAAAGGGACAGGTGCCTGTTTGTGCACAGTGATGCCACAGTGAACTAAAAAAGACCTGTCTGAATGTTCCTCTCATGTCTCATCACTTTTATCTTGTGGACAGTTTGAGCAAAGCAAACCAACTTCATATGGAGAATAGAGAGACTTAGCAGAGTGGGTCCCCTTCTGTGTCAGAGGTATGATGATGAAATGAAAATGTTGAACACAAATCACTTTCACACTGAGTCACGACCGCCTCAAATCAGACTCAGATAAACACTGTTCTTGTTGCAGAACATTGGTGTGATGTGTCAGTAACCAATCCATATCAGCTGTCATTAAAGCTGTTATTTGTTAACTTTGGCATTCAGCGCTTTTTCCTGAAGTTTACAGTGTCCATGACCGCCAA
Source organism: Xiphias gladius (assembly GCF_016859285.1). Classification (NCBI taxonomy): domain Eukaryota; kingdom Metazoa; phylum Chordata; class Actinopteri; order Istiophoriformes; family Xiphiidae; genus Xiphias; species Xiphias gladius. Next base: position 21,123 of record NW_024401862.1, on the reverse strand, counting down.
AATTGTTAATTGCTGTTTAATTACAGTATTGATTCTAGCTTGAATCTGTGTAATGTGTGTCAATACAGTTCGGAACATAAGTATTTGGACGGTGACACAATTTTCGTAATTTTGCCTGTACACCACGGCAGCTTTAATTCAAGGGGTTTGACAAAAATATAGCATTAACTGTTTAGGAATTGCAGCAATTTTTTAGACATAGTCTTTCATTTTGAGAGGCTCAAAAGTAATTGGACAAAAATTGGACAACTTTCATCGCCTACCTCCTCAAGAGTGTTCTTGACTTGGTTAGATGTTGTGAAGGGTTTTTCTTCATCAAGGAAAGAATTCTGCGATCATCCACTTTAATGGCCTTCGTGGTCTTCCGGGCCTTTCGGTGTTGCCGAGCTCACCAGTGCAATCCTTCCTTTTAATAATGTACCAAATTGTTGATTTGGCCACTCCTCAAGTTTCTGCCACCTGTCTGATAGGTTTGTTTTCATATTTCAGCCTAATGACGGCTTCCTCCACGAACAGTTACCAAATGCAAATTCAACACTTGGAATCAACTCCAGACCTTTTATCGGCCTCATTTGTCATAAAATAACAAGGGAAGAGGCCACTCTTTGCCATGAAACTAATTATTGGTCAATAATTACTTTTGAGCCTCTGAAAATAAGGGACTCTGTGTAAAAACGGCTGTAATTCCTAAGCGTTTAATGCAATATTTTTGTGAAACCCCCTTTGTGGCTTTGTTTCACATCCATCTTGGTGGTGTACAGAGGCAAAATTACAAATATTGTGTCACTGTCCAAATACTTATGTTCCTAACCGTGTGTCTTTATTCTAGTCAGAAATGATTTTTCTTGTGTGGTGAACTTTGTTATACACATTTCATACAAAGTTTACAGAGTAAAAGTCTTTCTGTTTTGCACTATAAACGGCAGCCAAACTGCTCTCCTAGGACTGACCTCAGGAGGAACAACATAAATTTGGGGATATTGTCATAAGTTATATGTATAACCCAAAGAAAATCACATATATAGTTCCAAGTCCCTGGACCATTTCAGTTTTCAAGTAGAATTGAGCTTTTTGGCAAGATGATCATTGATCATTTAATTGCTTTGACAAATTAGTGGCTCAGACTATTAATTATTTGAGCAAACAACACAAATATTGATCAGTAATACTGAAATAAATAAATAAACTAATAAATTAGACAAACCTTTACCCAAGGTGCAAAAACCATGACTTCATACATTTTAAATAGATGTGGCTCACAAAATAGGTTTGAATTTCCTTTTTCTTTTTTTCAGTGAAACACTTTCAGGTGTGACAGACCTAAATTGTACTGGCCTGTTTTGAAATGTTACTCAAGTAAGTGACACTAAAGGACAGACATTTTGGAAGATTCACGTTGGTAAAGTGTCAGCAAAGTGTTTAGAGGTGACTAATGTGGTCACTAATGTGGTTGAGTGATAGGTGCTGCTTAGAAAGTCATCTGTAAAAACGAAAACATGGGTGAACACTATGTCTTACCACTAGAAGTCCTCCCACTTCGAATTAATGTGAGAGAAATCTGAAGCTGTGGGTCTCTAAGCCTCAATAAAAAAATTGGTTTGAATGTGCTGACATCAGCTATTTAAAAAAAAAACAGTTTCAAATACTTGCCAAAATCAAATACGTGAATATACACTCAGTGGCAACTTCAGTAATAAATATATAGTAAAATTAATAACAGTGTCAGTGAAAACTGAACACTATCATCTTTGTAAAGGCAGAATTTATGGTTGAGCTGTCGTGTTGGATTGCACTACATTTTACAGGTGCACCTTTTAAGGTGGCCACTAAGTGTACATATAGCTGTGCGTTTGAACAAACAGTATACACACAGTTATATTTATATTAATTTAAAAACTTCAGATATTTACCAGTTGTAGAAAAGGTGCGACTTGTGCTCTCAAAAACAACATAACATCAGTAGTATATCTAGTGTTCTGTGTATGAGTCACGAAAAACAGTAGATGATTAGCTTCCTTGGCTTCATCAACAATGATACTGCAAAAGAAGTATATTTCTACTCTACTCTGTGACTAGTCATCACAAAATGTCTCAGTATACCTGCGTCTGGATTTGAGATGCTTTATATTAACCCAACTTCACTGAGTTTAACTAGTTGAAAAATGGGATTGTAGGGAAGAAATGCATAAAATAGGGCTTATTAACAGTGATAACTACTTACATTCGTGATATGGACAAAGTTAACACCCTGATCATTTTACAACATTTTTTTATATCAACATGTAAAATTATATGTATTGCATATAATACTTATTGTATATTTAGTAAGTATCCAAAATCCCACAGTACAAAGTTACACTTGTAACAGTAATACCTTCTAGTCAAATGAAAATCAAAACAAATTCAATTATGACATTTACAATATTTATTTCACAAGGATGTTACATGTCAAACTGTGTCAGATTTCTGAATTATACATGAAAGATTATAATTTTGTTTACAATATTAAGAATTATTACAAGACAGTATGTAGTAATGTAGTACTCAGGACATAAAAAGTGTAAATACATCTACAGTAACATGTTGTATTGAATGTAACAAAGCTAAATGCTTTTAATCTTTTAGAATTCATTGTTTTCTCAATCAGTTAGAACTGTCTGTCTCTTTCTTGATTGTCTTGATTTCAGAGCCAAGAGGTGGTGAAAGCTTCCTGTGCATTTGTGTGTGCGAGGAGCTTCCCAAACCCGCCCGGCACAGAAGAAGCACACGGTGACAACCTCCTCTGTGCAGGTCCGTTCGGGACGCTCCTCATCCTCTCGACTGGTAACTGAAGAGGGTGTTGTCGGGGCAGGAGGGGTCTTCAGACCGTATTTGGTGCCTGGAAGGATAAAGGCTGCTGAGAGTGGTTCAGGACTCTGCTCTAGTGCTGGGACGTCCACTCTCAGCTGCTCCAGGAGTGCTGAAGACACAGAACAGTCCTCCTGCCCTGTCAAGTAGTCAAACAAGTAATGAATTGTTTTGGACACTGTGATACAACCTCTGCTTTGTAGGTAGCTATTTCGTTGAATGTGGCCTCTAATAATGGAATTACATTGTAAACAACGCAATAATATTCAAGAAAGTTCCCATAATAAATCTAATCCACATACAGTATGTAATGTTAACTTTAGCTAATCATCACTTTATGTCACTAGTGGTACTTCTGTAGTCTTAGTGAGGGGATTACTCACTTAGCCTAGTGAAAAACAGGCGACCACCGCTTTCCAGTTTGTCCTGTGGTCATCCATCCTTCTCATCTGGTCCGGAGCAAACGTCTTCTCTGTCGTCAGAGAAGCCTGGGAGAGAACAGCTGCCTCTGCTGGATGCAGCAGATGAGGGGAAGTGCTCCGTCCTTCACATCTCCACCTGCCACAAGAAAAAAAAAAATTTTGGTTGACTCTGTGATACAGCAACATGCCAGACAGCTCTGCTCTGTTGGAAGTGCAATCCAATGAGAGAATAATAAGTTATAGTAGCAACCCTAATGAAGTATTAACAAGTAATATACAGACAAGCAGGAAACATTTGTTACTGATGTCATTTAGCATGGACTTACCTTTGTCTGGTAAAGCCTCTACACCTTCTAAAGAAAAACTACATAAAAGTATAAAAGAGTTAGTAAGAGAAATAATCTCTGAGCCATTGAATAAGTGAAACAAAAATTTGCAGGACACTTTTGTAAATGTTGTTAGTAATTATTAACTTACCTCTGTATGGGCACCTAGAGCTTAGTTGAAAATCAAGAAACACAGTGTTCACAGGATAAAACAGTTGTTGAATGATTAAATAAATAATGTTACGTAGTAAATTGATAAACAGGTATATTTTATCGAAGGTAGTTTACACAGTGTCTATGTCTCTATATAACAGGCTATAGAGGGTAATTTCCTTTGCAAGTCAGACACTCATACTTACCTTTTCCCCCACATCATGTCAGGAGCAGTGACTCCTATGGTGGAGCATTTCCTACATTACCTGCAGGATTGCTATTTTTTCAATCCTTGGCTCCTCTTCGCTCAACGTCCCCACTAAACCCCGGGATAGCATACCTGGGCCAGATGGGATACTGCAAATCCTGGCAAGTCTGACCAGGACAAGGTCCTCCTTTTAATACTCCTGCAGGGAGGCACTGAGGTATTTCACGCAGCATTGCTTAGCACTTTCATCTCATAGCAAGAAGGTTTTGGTCTTGCATGTTCTCCTTGGGCCTGTGTGGGTTTTCTTGCAGGGTCCGAGTCCAAAGGTGTCAACAAAACTCACAGGTCAGATTAGGTTGACTGATGACTCTAAATTGCCAGCCCTCCAGATTACAAATGGAACATCTAGCTACCACATATGTACAAATAGGTTTCAAGAGATGATCCAGCCACAAGATACAAGTGGGCCCTGGTGCAAGACGCTACATAGGGCACTACCAACCTTGCAAGGCATAAAGGCTACTTGGGCATTGTCTCCTGCCTGTGAAGAATCAGAGGCCTGAATTTGAAGGAGCTGAGTCCCTGTACTTCTCTTCCCTGCTTCCGTTTGTAAAGGAGCTGAGGCCTGACGTAGAAGGAACTGCATCTTCAGGGTTTTCCTCGTAATTCACCCTCGGCCTCTTGCTACTTACCTGCTCTGTGTAACTCTCTTCCCTGCTCCTCTTTGCGGAGGAGCAGGGAAGAGACGCGCCCGGATGCTACTTGGGGCTCCACCAGCTCCGCCAAATGAAAGGTTTTTACAGTTTTCCCAAACATCCAGCAAACAGCGTTAGCAAAAACTCTAATCAGAGTCGCTGTCATCAGCCCATCTTGGGGTTCCAAAAGGGACAAAAGGCCATGGTCTCCTGCCTGTGAAGAATCCAAGGCCTGAGGTTGAAGGAGCTGAGTCCCTGTAGTTCTCTTGAGTGCTTCCGTTTGAAAAGGAGCTGAGGCCTGACGTAGAAGGAACTGCGTCTTCAGGGTTTTCCTCGGAATTCACCCTCGGCCTCTTGCTACTTACCTGCCCCGTGTAGTTCTCTTCCCTGGTCCTCTTTGTGGAGGAGCTGAGGCCTGAAGTTGAGGGGGCACACTCTTCCAGCCTCTCAGAAAATGGGAGTACACTTCCCTCAGGTCGTTCCACTTGCTGCTCGGGAAGCTTCTCGGGCTGAACGGGTACCTGCGGGTGCCCGACCATCAGCTGCTGAGGAGCAGCGGCAGGACCACAAACGGGAGCAGCATCAGGAATACGAGCGGGAACAACAAGAAGAGGTGCGCCAGCAATAAAAGAAGGATGCATCCTTCGCCAGTCCTGCCAAAAGCTTTCTGGTGGGAACTGCTGGACGAGAGGGGACAGAGGTCTAAAGTCGTCTTCAAGGTCGTCTTCAAGGTACTCTTCAGAGAAAGTCATGGTGCTGTACCCTGAATCATTGCTGAAGTCGCCAGACCAGACCTCACCAATTTCACTTTCTGAGTCGGTCTCGTCGACTTCCCTATCGTCTTCCTCAAACTCCTCTTCCTCACCAGATGAGATGTTGACTGGGAGATTGTTGTCTTCGTCATCATCCACAACCAAGATCAGTTCAGGGAACCCATCTTCTGCAGGACGTCCAATGATGTCGTCTACACCACCTGAGAGGAAAAGGTTAAAGCAGCTGAAAAACCTGATTTCAAATTGTAGCTAATAAATAGCCCATCTGTGGTAATGATTATTTCATATTTACAAGTTAAAAACATTGTATTTTTCTCTGGTGCAAAGATTGTAACAATGGTTTAGTCTGAGTTGAATCTAATGAGATTTCAAATCAGAGCAAATTCTGAAAACACAATTCTTCACAGCCATAAAATAAAATCATGTAATAAAAAAGGAAGGTTACATTTAGAGTTCTTCAGAAGCCTGAGTAGATAATACATTGCAGAACAACAACAACAATTATCGTCTCAATTTAAAAAGTTTTTAATCATGAGGTGCCCGTCAACAACTCATAATTCATAACTGGCAACGAGACTGGAGAGGAGGAGGAGAAACTCGCTACGCTGCGCGCATGGCACACACACGCGTCCGGTCGAACAACAAATGGCTTACTTCTCCTCCAAAAATAAGTAAATAAACAATGTCACACTAAAGAGCTAAGAGCATTTCAGTGTTATCGAAGTAACAAAATGTCACCTACAAACTCTGTGATGACTGAACACGACAGTGGAGGCTGAAGAAGGTCCAAAAACAGACATCTTCCATTTAATCTCCTTCTCAACAACATTGATATCTTGGTGCATTTTGAGGAATATCTGTTAATTACTTCATTCAATGTGATCGACTGTGAACATGAAATTACTACACAACTCGCTATCAGCTCCGGATATAATAAGTCAAGCTTCAAGAATCAAGCTAGCTCAGGGTCCCAACCACACACAACAACAGGCCCCGCTGCGGTTCCACCTGTACGTCCGGACGTTCTGACGTTAGGGCCTAAACGTTCCATCGTCTCCATGGTGCACAATAAAAAACTTTTTTTTGGCATTATATGAAATTTGGCCCAGTCGCCATCTTTTTCCAATAATTTTGATGCAAAATTCGGACAATTTGATGCCCTCAAACCAAAACAACTGTTTTCAAATCACGACACTAACTGTTCATGACTTCTACAACTTTCCCGGGATAATTTAAGAAATTCTGTCCATCAAATAATCATTTCACACTGAATAATCGTCGAAGAAGTGTCTAGTTTCACCAAATCTGTGTTTTCCCAACAGGCCCTAATGACATAATGTGAACTGTTCATCTTTAAATTCATAGTGACATTGATTTACACACTGATAAAGCTTGTAAGGATATTAACGCGATGAATCAACGAATCAGTCAGAAGTAAAATGATTTCAATAATATAGAATAAATAGAAAAGTTGTCTTACCTGCATCGTTGTCCAGCACCTGCTGGGGGGCGACTCCCTCCGGCAGGTGCTCCTCCGGGATCCGTGGTCTACTGGAGGACATGTTCAGACTCCTCGGTTTTCCACAATAGTCCAGTGATCCAAAGGTTTGGTTTTTCAGCAGGATCCGCTTTCCGGTAGTTTGTTTCCAGGAATGAAATTCTCCAAAGTTTGCTTTCCACAGCTTTGGTTTGCAACAGGTCTATTCGTTTCCAAGTCCAGGTGCAAAGGAGAATCCGAATGATGGGCACCCTTATATACCCACCGTGACGTTTTTTTTAGTGACGCACGCACGCGCGTGCGTGTACGTGGAGAAAGACGCAGAGAGACGTTATTTTTCTGATTTTTTCAATTTATTTTTCAATTTCCTTCATACTTCTGTGTTTTTAATACATTATAATAAGGTTGTTATGTGGCAAAGTGAAATCCATTAATTGTCTCTTTTTTTTTTTCTTATTTTCTGGATCATTACTGACTTGTAAACGTTATACAAGGTGTTTCCGTTATACTTACGCCATTACAACAAAGCTGGATTTGAAACTGACACCAAGTTTGAGAGAGAGCGTTCGGGGAGAGTTAAGCAGACCAACAGATTGTATTAACTGTCCATTTTTTGTGTCTCCATGTTCATATGTAGTTATGATTTTCCATTTCTTCCATAGACTGTCTCCCTCAGCACCTAATATGTCCATAATGATAAAACCCACACATTTGAGAGCACTTCCGCCGTTCTCGTGCAGTTTACTGTGGTGCACATGCACCTACATCTTCTTGTGTGTTTTTGTTCTCAATCACGTTGTGTTTTTACAGTGTCCATGTAGTGCAGAGTTGTGCAAAACCATCCTCTCCAGTGTTATCAGTTTTGTTGCTGAGCTCACTGGACCCATAGTAACTCTCGCACCATCAAAATAAAGTTTTTAAAAGCTCCTTATTGTCGTATTTGTCCCAAACACTGACACAACGAGACACATTTACCTGCAGCAGCTGAAAGACTGTTAACAGGTCAGTGATGACGCTGTCCTTGCCGGACTACCTCCGACTTCTCCCAGACCTTTAGGAATGGTCCTAAATTCTGACTGATGAGTCAGAACAGTTTTTGTAAAAAAAAGAGAAAGTCTTATAAACTTCCCTTACTGTTATGTTGACTACAACAACTTGTGCTCTACTGTATATCCTATGATATATGCTATTTGGAATACTGTTCACATAAATCTTGAATGAGTTCACAGAGGATATAGTTATCATTTTAACTGAAACTCACCTGGAGAGCCTATAAAATGTTTGTATGTTCGTGAAACACATTTAAATTGTTTCTACATTTCCCAAACAGACAACCTAGTTGTCAAAATAAAACGGAAACATTTCAACAAAGGTTTACTGCTGTGGCCATGTCATTGGCTTTCAAACTGACCAACACACAGCGCAGCTAATCGATAACTATTGAACTTTTTAAGAATGATAAAGATGTGGTTAATACAAATGTGTATTCATGCGAAATCCATCAATTTATGAACTTTTTATGTTGTACAGATAATGAGGAACTGGGCCAGACCTTGGATCTCTCATCAGAGATACAAGGCCGTGATTTCTATGGGTTAATTACCAATCGGGCCTTCAAGACACGGGCCTGGGGGCCCTAAAGGTCATGGGGCCTCTGAGCCGAGCCTCTGTGTGAGGTCGTTGTTAATACTTATTGTTGGAGAGAGAAAGTACAAAGTCAAGAGTGCTCTTGAAAAACAGGCCGTCTCATCATCCATCCACTGCAGATCTCACACTCATCTAAGAAATAAATAGTTTAGGCTTCAGGTTTTGTTGTAAGTGCTTCAAACCTGATCATCAGGTTCTGTATTAGGCCTTAGATCCAAAGTGTGGACCTCATTGAAACACTGAGCTAATGTTTCCAGGATTAAAAGGTGTTTTTGTGGGTGGTGTAAGCTAAGAATATGCATTTACAGATTTCAGCAGGTCTCTACGTCTGCCTTAAATATTTCAACATATCAGAGAGTTAGCAAATTTCCAGTCAGGAGAGTTACACTTTCACTGGAGGTAACCTTTAACAATTCCTAAAACTGAAAAAAGTGCTGTATGGAGTGGATAGTCTGGGTGGCATTTAAGGTCACATGCACCATATAATCAGCTCAGAGATCTTACAAAATGTTGATAGGAAATGTTACGGTGTAGCATTTCTGTCGCTATTGGTTCTTATGTTACTGATCCACTGTTTCTAAGAAGACAATATTATTGATCTAGGAGATCTTAAATCCTAAAGTACAGTCAGACACAAAGTGAGAGTTTTTGGTAACTTTTATTTTACTAAAAAAAGGAGAAGTTCACATTGACATTTAGCCTCAATATTACAGTATATTGAAATTCTTCTCAAAAGGAGTAAAATACAACCTTTTTATTTTTATTTGATTTTAATCTTATATTAAAAATATCAATAGTACTCATCTAGCAGTGCTTACAGTATCTTAAGATATGACGCAGGCTTGATAGCAGAAAGGTTGGCTTTGTATAGAGCAGAGATGGGCCTTGGCCAGTCTTAGTGAGGGCAGAGACAACTAACCTTTGTGTTACCCAGCCTGCTTTGATTGACAAGCTGATCATGCAATGAGGGCAACTACATAAATCATCCTATATATTATAGGATTATTATCCTATAGGCTTGCAATGCAATAACGAGGAAAAAGCTAAATGTTCCATTCATTGTGGGTTTTTTCCCCAACAACCTTCATGTCTCAGAGTGGCCTTTCTCCTCTACAAAGTGATCAGAAATTGATTGGCCGACTTTCTGGTGTTTTTTCTGTACAGCTTACCAACCATGTACGTGGTGGATGAAAACTCAGACTAAAAAGAACGTCACTACCTGAATAAACTTCAAAAACAGACTCCTCAGAGCTCCTCTCTAGTTAGAAAGAACTGTACAGGCACACATTTTATATATATTTAAAATAAATAGGGCTAATTTGGCCAAGACTCACTGGGGAGGGCAGTTCTCTCTCGTTTGTCAGTACAGAGAGACACATGCCAGCCATTTATCAGGATGGCTTCCCAGCTACTTCTACACCTCACAAGTTCTCATAGTCCCTTAAACACACACACACACACACACACACACACACACACACACACACACACACACACACACTTATTCAAGTACATCCACATTGTCACTCATACACCCAGCCTCCTCCACCACGTGCACAAAGCCAGAAAGACAGGAAAAGGAAACAAAAACAGCTGTTGAACAGAATAATCATACATGTAAATGCCATTTTTCTGGAATGCCTCTGATCAGGACAAAATGCTGGAGGTTGAGTCGACTGGTTTCTGAAATCATAAAACCAGTTTCTGGAAAGGGCTCACTTGATGACACCACCATGCACACTTGGGCATGATCCCGGACCACTACCCCAGGCTTTGGCCCCTGGACCTCTCAACCTTTCCCATGGTGGTCCCAGAACTTTCACTAGAGTCTAGTAAAGAAAAAACAGCATCATCATGTAAATATGACACTATTCATCACTCAACTGTGTAATGAGATTTGGATAATAAAATACGAATTAATTATTTCGAGTTATTCCACAGGAGAACTAAATTGGCCAAAATGTCTGGCTGGAGCTCTAAACAAAGGAATAAATGAGTAAAGAAGATTTCATAATGTCACTTTGTGGACAGGGATTGAAATTCGGAAGTATCTGAATTACATTTACAGGCACTGCTACAAGAGTGGGTCACATTAGATGTGATGGTAGTTTTTAAAGTAACATGAGATCCCTGACACAGCTCCAAAAGTACCCAATGCGTAATTGGTGGAAAAACTACAGGAGCATTAGTGTAACGAAAAACAAACGAAACAGCTGAAATACTTAATAAGTCAATGGGAGCAATGTGGAAAATCATGACAACAAATGGCAAACACATCTTTAAATGGAACAGTATTTCCAACTTGATACAAGGTTGATAAATGAAACTCATATGGACTTGCAGGCGACATTTGTTACTGTTGCCATTTAGCATGGACTTAGCTTTGTCTGGTAAAGCATCCACACTTTCTAAAGAAAAAACACATAAAAGTATAACTGAGTAAGAAAAATTATCTCTGACCCATTGAATAAGTGAAATTAAAATTTGCAGAACACTTTGGTTAATGTTAATTATTAACTTACTTCTGTATGGGCATCTAGAGCTTAGTTAAAAATCTAAGAACAGAGGAAACAGGACAAAACAGTTGTTGAAAGATTAAATACCAAGGGCTTTGACAGCCCTGCCAAAAGTCGAAGGCTACCGAAGCTTTACCCAAACAAGTGCAAAAGCCAGCCCTCTCAAGTTTTCAAAGAGATGATCCAGTGGGCCCTGGTGCAAGACGCTACCTAGGGCACTACCAACCTTGCAAGACGCCAAGGCTACTTGGGGCTTCACCAGCTCTGCCAAATGAAAAGTTTTTACAGTTTTCCAAACATGCAGCAAACAGGGTTGTCAAAAACTCTAATCAGAGTCGCTGTCATCAGCCCATCTTGAGGTTCCAAAAGGGACAAAAGGCCACTTTCTCCTGCCTGTGAAGAATCCAAGGCCTGAAGTTGAAGGAGCTGAGTCCCTGTAGTTCTCTTCCGTGCTTCCGTTTGTAAGGAGCTGGAGCCTGACGTAGAAGGAACTGACTCTTCAGGGTTTTCCTCATAATTCCCCCTCGGCCTCTTGCTACTTACCTGCTCTGTGTAACTCTCTTCCCTGCCCCTCTTTGTTGAGGAGCTGAGGCCTGAAGTTGAGGGGGCACACTCTTCCAACCTTTGAGAAACTGAGAGTAGACCTCCTACAGGTTGTTCCACTTGCTGCTCTGGAAGCTTCTTGGACTGAATAGGTCCCTGCGGTGTCCGACCATCAGCTGCTGAGGAGCAGCAGCACGACCTAAGCAGGAGCATGCATCAGGAATAAGAGCGGCCTCAGGGTTTCAAAGAAATGATCCAGCTACCAGATACAAGTGGGCCCTGGTGCAAGACGCTACCTAGGGCACTACCAACCTTGCAAGATGCAAAGGCTACTTGGGGCTTCACCAGCTCTACAAAATGAAAAGTTTTTACAGTTTTCCAAACTTGCAGCAAACAGGGTTGTCAAAAACTCTAATAAGAGTCGCTGTCATCAGCCCATCTTGGGGTTCCAAGAGGGACAAAAGGCCATGGTCTCCTGCCTGTGAAGAATCCAAGGCCTGAGGTTGAAGGAGCTGAGTCCCTGTATTTCTCCTCCGTGCTTCCGTTTGAAAAGGAGCTGAGGCCTGACGTAGAAGGAACTGCATCTTCAGGGTTTTCCTCGTAATTCACCCTCGGCCTCTTGCTACTTACCTGCCCTGTGTAGTTCTCTTCCCTGGTCCTCTTTGTGGAGGAGCTGAGGCGTGAAGTTGAGGGGGCACACTCTTCCAGCCTCTCAGAAAATGGGAGTACACTTCCCTCAGGTCGTTCCACTTTCTGCTCGGGAAGCTTCTGGGGCTTAACGGGTACCTGCAGGTGTCCGACCATCAGCTACTTAGGAGCAGCAGCAGGACCACAAACGGGAGAAGCGTCAGGAATATGAGCGGCCTAGTGGTACTTCTGTACTCTTAGTGAGGGGATTACTCACTTAGCCTAGAGAAAAACAGGCGACCACCGCGCTCCAGTTTGTCCTGTGGTCATCCATCCTTCTCATCTGGTCCAGAGCAAACGTCTTCTCTGTCGTCAGAGAAGCCTGGGAGAGAACAGCTGCCTCTGCTGGATGCAGCAGATAAGGGGAAGTGCTCCATCCTTCACATCTCCACCTGCCACAACAAGGAAAAAAAAAACTGTTGGTTGACTCTGTGATACAGCAACATGCCAGACAGCTCTGCTCTGTTGGAAGTGCAATCCAATGAGAGAATAATAAGTTATAGTAGCAACACTACTGAAGTATTAACAAGTAATATACAGACAAGCAGGAAACATTTGTTACTGATGTCATTTAGCATGGACTTACCTTTGTCTGGTAAAGCATCTACACCTTCTAAAGAAAAACTGCATAAAAGTATAAAAGAGTGAGTAAGAGAAATAATCTCTGAGCCATTGAATAAGTGAAACAAAAATTTGCAGGACACTTTTGTAAATGTTGTTAGTAATTATTAGGTAGTTTACACAGTGTCTATGTCTCTATATAACAGGCTATAGAGGGTAATTTCCTTTGCAAGTCAGACACTCATACTTACCTTTTCCCCCACATCATGTCAGGAGCAGTGACTCCTATGGTGGAGCATTTCCTACATTACCTACAGGATTGCTATTTTTTCAATCCTGGGCTCCTCTTCACACAACATCCCCACTAAACCCCAGGATAGCATACCTGGGCTAGATGGGATACTGCAAATCCTGGCAAGTCTAACCAGGACAAGGTCCTCCTTTTAATACTCCTGCAGGGAGGCACTGAAGTATTTCACGCAGCATCGCTTAACACTTTCATCTCATAGCAAGAAGGTTTTGGTCTTGCATGTTCTCCTTGTGTGGGTTTTCTTGCAGGGTCCGAGTCAAGGTGTCCACAAAACTCACAGGTTAGATTAGGTTGACTGATGACTCTAAATTGCCAGCCCTCCAGATTACAAATGGAACATCTAGCTACCACATATATACAAATAGTTTTCAAGAGATGATCCAGCCACAAGATACAAGTGGGCCCTGGTGCAAGACGCTACCTAGGGCACTACCAACCTGCCAGATCGAAGGCTACTTGGGCTCCACCAGCTCCGCCAAATGAAAGGAATTTTACAGTTTTCCCAAACATCCAGCAAACAGCGTTGTCAAAACCCCTAATCAGAGTCGCTTTCATTAGCCCATCTTGGGAGCTGATGGGCTGATGACAGGAGCAGCAGCAGGACCACAGGCAGGGAGCAGCATCAGGAATACGGACGGGAACAACAAGAAGAGGGCGCCAGCAATAAAAGAAGGATGCATCCTTCCAGTCCTGCCAAAAGCTTTCTGGTGGGAACTGCTGGACGAGAGGGGACAGAGGTCTAAAGTCGTCTTCAAGGTCGTCTTCAAGGTACTCTTCAGAGTCAGTCATGGTGCTGTACCCTGAATCATTGCTGAAGTCGCCAGACCAGACCTCACCAATTTCACTTTCTGAATCGGTCTCGTCGACTTCACTATCATCTTCCTCAAACTCCTCTTCCTCACCAGATGAGATGTTGACTGGGAGATTGTTGTCTTCGTCATCATCCACAACCAAGATTAGTTCAGGGAACCCATCTTCTGTAGGATGTCCAATGATGTCGTCTACAGCACCTGAGACGTAAAGGTTAAAGCAGCTGAAAAACCTGATTTCAAATTGTAGTAATTCTCATATAATTAGATAGTAAGGACTAAATAAGCAGCAAAAATACACTAACTACGACTGTTAAAGAGGTGATCCCATTTTAACATTAATATCAAATATTGTACAGTTCTGCTGTTATTACTTTGTAGAGAATGAGAATAATTTTATGCTGCATACATCTGAGACTTCATGATAACCACTGTTTACTTAGTCACATGGAAAAACTTTGAACTACCGATGTGTTGAGCTTAGAAGAAACTTTTCACAGACATGGAAATTTTAAATATAAGAATTTAAAAGTATATTACAATCACAGTGTAAGACTTTGAGTCATTGATTGAAAATCAATATATCTTATTTAAATTATTACAGTTCATATATCTTTGTGCATTTTGGGTAATATCTGTTAATTACTTCATTCAATGTGATCGACTGTGAACATGACATTACTACACAACTCGCTATCAGCTCCGGATATAATAAGAAACTTTGGCATTATATGAAATTTGGCCCAGTCGCCATCTTTTTCCATTAATTTTGATTTGGACAATTTGATGCCCTCAAACTAAAATAACTGTTTTCAAATCACGACACTAACTGTTCATGAATTCTACAACTTTCCCGGGATAATTTAAGAAAGTCCGTCCATCAAATAATCATTTCACACTGAATAATCGTCGAAGAAGTGTCTAGTTTCACCAAATCTGTGTTTTCCCAACAGGCCCTAATGACATGGTGTGAACTGGTAATCTTTAAATTCATAGTGACATTGATCTACACACTGATAAAGTTTTTAAGGATATTAAAGCGATGAATCAACGAATCAGTCAGAAGTAAAATGATTTCAATAATATAGAATCAATAGAAAAGTTATCTTACCTGCATCGTTGTCCAGCACCTGCTGGGGGGAAACTCCCTCCAGTAAGGGGCTCCTCCGGGATCCGTGGTCTACTGGAGGACATGTTCAGACTCCTCGGTTTTCCACAATAGTCCAGTGATCCAAAGGTTTGGTTTTTCAGCAGGATCCGCTTTCCGGTAGTTTCTTTCCAGGAATGAAATTCTCCAAAAGTTTGCTTTCCACAGCTTTGGTTTGCAACAGGTCTATTCGTTTCCAAGTCCAGGTGCAAAAGGGGAGAATCCGAATGATGGGCACCCTTATATACCCACCGTGACGTTTTTTTTTTAGTGACGCACGCACGCGTGTGCGTGTACGAGGAGAAGACGCAGAGAGACATTATTTTTCTGATTTTTTCCAATTTATTTTTCAATTTCCTTCATACCTCTGTGTTTTTTAATACATTATAATAAGGTTGTTATGTGGCAAAGTGAAATCCATTAATTGTCTCTTTTTTTTTTTCTTATTTTCTGGGTCATTACTGACTTGTAAACGTTATACAAGGTGTTTCCGTTATACTTACGCCATTACAACAAAGCTGGATTTGAAACTGACACCAAGTTTGAGAGAGAGAGTTAGGGAGTTAAGCAGACCAACAGATTGTATTAACTGTCCATTTTTTGTGTCTCCATGTTCATATGTAGTTATGATTTTCCATTTCTTCCATAGACTGTCTCCCTCAGCACCTAATATGTCCATAATGATAAAACCCACACATTTGAGAGCACTTCCGCCGTTCTTGTGCGGTTTACTGTGGTGCACATGCACCTACATCTTCTTGTGTGTTTTTGTTCTCAATCACGTTGTGTTTTTACAGTGTCCATGTAGTGCAGAGTTGTGCAAAACCATCCTCTCCAGTGTTATCAGTTTTGTTGCTGAGCTCACTGGATCCATAGTAACTCTCGCACCATCAAAATAAAGTTTTTAAAAGCTCTTTATTGTCGTATTTGTCCCAAACACTGACACAACGAGACACATTTACCCGCAGCAGCTGAAAGACTGTTAACAGGTCAGTGATGACGCTGTCCTTGCCGGACTACCTCCGACTTCTCCCAGACCTTTAGGAATGGTCCTAAATTCTGACTGATGAGTCAGAACAGTTTTTGTAAAAAAAAGAGAAAGTCTTATAAACTTCCCTTACTGTTATGTTGACTACAACAACTTGTGCTCTACTGTATATCCTATGATATATGCTATTTGGAATACTGTTCACATAAATCTTGAATGAGTTCACAGAGGATATAGTTATCATTTTAACTGAAACTCACCTGGAGAGCCTATAAAATGTTTGTATGTTCGTGAAACACATTTAAATTCTTTCTATATTTCCCAAACAGACAACCTAGTTGTCAAAATAAAAGGGAAACATTTCAACAAAGGTTTACTGCTGTGGCCATGTCATTGGCTTTCAAACTGACCAACACACAGCGCAGCTAATACGATAACTATTGAACTTTTTAAGAATGATAAAGATGTGGTTAATACAAATGTGTATTCATGCGAAATCCATCAATTTATGAACTTTTTTATGTCGTACAGATAATGAGGGAACTGGGCCAGACCTTGTATCTCTCATCAGAGATACAAGGCCGTAATAACTATGGGTTAATTACCAATCGGGCCTTCAAGACATGGGCCTGGGGGCCTAAAAGGTCATGGGGCCTCTGAGCCCGAGCCTCTGTGTGAGGTCATTGTTAATATTTATTGTTGGAGAGAGAAAGTCAAGAGTGCTCTTGAAAAACAGGCCGTCTCATCATCCATCCACTGTAGATCTCACACTCATCTAAGAAATAAATAGTTTAGGCTTCAGGTTTTGTTGTAAGTGCTTCAAACCTGATCATCAGGTTCTGTATTAGGCCTTAGATCCAAAGTGTGGACCTCATTGAAACACTGAGCTAATGTTTCCAGGATTAAAAGGTGTTTTTGTGGGTGGTGTAAGCTAAGAATATGCATTTACAGATTTCAGCAGGTCTGTAAGTCTGCCTTAAATATTTCAACTTATCAGAGAGTTAGCAAATTTCCAGTCAGGAGAGTTACACTTTCACTGGAGGTAACCTTCAACAATTCCTAAAACTGACCACCAGGGGGCGCAATGTCCTCAAACTATTCTAGCTCCTAATTTGATTTTTAATTATGTGTATTCTATGAATGCAAGTCGGGTTCTGCAAGACTGAAAATGATACGCTGCCAATGTGGAAAACTGAAAAAGTGCTGTATGGAGTGGATAGTCTGGGTGGCATTTAAGGTCACATGCACCATATAATCAGCTCAGAGATCTTACAAAATGTTGATAGGAAATGTTACGGTGTAGCATTTCTGTCGCTATTGGTTCTTATGTTACTGATCCACTGTTTCTAAGAAGACAATATTATTGATCTAGGAGATCTTAAATCCTAAAGTACAGTCAGACACAAAGTGAGAGTTTTGGTAACTTTTATTTTACTAAAAAAGGAGAAGTTCACATTGACATTTAACCTCAATATTACAGTATATTGAAATTCTTCTCAAAAGGAGTGAAATACAACCGTTTTTATTTGATTTGATTTTAATCTTATATTAAAAATATCCAATAGTACTCATCTAGCAGTGCTTACAGTATCTTAAGATATGACGCAGGCTTGATAGCAGAAAGGTTGGCTTTGTATAGAGCAGAGATGGGCCTTGGCCAGTCTTAGTGAGGGCAGAGACAACTAACCTTTGTGTTACCCAGCCTGCTTTGATTGACAAGCTGATCATGCAATGAGGGCAACTACATAAATCATCCTATAGATTATAGGATTATTATCCTATAGGCTTGCAATGCAACAACGAGGAAAAAGCTAAATGTTCCATTCATTGTGGGTTTTTTTCCCCCAACAACCTTCATGTCTCAGAGTGGCCTTTCTCCTCTACAAAGTGATCAGAAATTGATTGGCCGACTTTCTGGTGTTTTTTTCTGTACAGTTTACCAACCATGTACGTGGTGGATGAGAAACTCAGACTAAAAAGAACGTCACTACCTGAATAAACTTCAAAAAACAGACTCCTCAGAGCTCCTCTCTAGTTGCGAAGAACTGTACAGGCACACATTTTATATATATTTAAAATAAATAGGGCTAATTTGGCCAAGACTCACTGGGGAGGCAGTTCTCTCTCGTTTGTCAGTACAGAGAGACACATGCCAGCCATTTATCAGGATGGCTTCCCAGCTACTTCTACACCTCACAAGTTCTCATAGTCCCTTAAACACACACACACACACACACTTATTCAAGTACATCCACATTGTCACTCATACACCCAGCCTCCTCCACCACGTGCACAAAGCCAGAAAGACAGGAAAAGGAAACAAAACAGCTGTTGAACAGAATAATCATACATGTAAATGCCATTTTTCTGGAATGCCTCTGATCAGGACAAAATGCTGGAGGTTGAGTCGACTGGTTTCTGAAATCATAAAACCAGTTTCTGGACAGGGCTCACTTGATGACACCACCATGCACACTTGGGCATGATCCCGGACCACTACCCCAGGCTTTGGCCCCTGGACCTCTCAACCTTTCCCATGGTGGTCCCAGAACTTTCACTAGAGTCTAGTAAAGAAAAACAGCATCATCATGTAAATATGACACTATTCATCACTCAACTGTGTAATGAGATTTGGATAATAAAATACGAATTAATTATTTCGAGTTATTCCACAGGAGAACTAAATTGGCCAAAATGTCTGGCTGGAGCTCTAAACAAAGGAATAAATGAGTAAAGAAGATTTCATAATGTCACTTTGTGGACAGGGATTGAAATTCGGAAGTATCTGAATTACATTTACAGGCACTGCTACAAGAGTGGGTCACATTAGATGTGATGGTAGTTTTTAAAGTAACATGAGATCCCTGACACAGCTCCAAAAGTACCCAATGCGTAATTGGTGGAAAAACTACAGGAGCATTAGTGTAACGAAAAACAAACGAAACAGCTGAAATACTTAATAAGTCAATGGGAGCAATGTGGAAAATCATGACAACAAATGGCCAGCACATCTTTAAATGGAACAGTATTTCCAACTTGATACAAGGTTGATAAATGAAACTCATATGGACTTGCAGGCGACATTTGTTACTGTTGCCATTTAGCATGGACTTAGCTTTGTCTGGTAAAGCATCCACACTTTCTAAAGAAAAAACACATAAAAGTATAACTGAGTAAGAAAAATTATCTCTGACCCATTGAATAAGTGAAATTAAAATTTGCAGAACACTTTGGTTAATGTTAATTATTAACTTACTTCTGTATGGGCATCTAGAGCTTAGTTAAAATCTAAGAACAGAGGAAACAGGACAAAACAGTTGTTGAAAGATTAAATACCAAGGGCTTTGACAGCCCTGCCAAAGAGTCGAAGGCTACCCAAGCTTTACCCAAACAAGTGCAAAAGCCAGCCCTCTCAAGTTTTCAAAGAGATGATCCAGTGGGCCCTGGTGCAAGACGCTACCTAGGGCACTACCAACCTGCAAGACGCCAAGGCTACTTGGGGCTTCACCAGCTCTGCCAAATGAAAGTTTTTACAGTTTTCCAAACATGCAGCAAACAGGGTTGTCAAAACTCTAATCAGAGTCGCTGTCATCAGCCCATCTTGAGGTTCCAAAAGGGACAAAAGGCCACTTTCTCCTGCCTGTGAAGAATCCAAGGCCTGAAGTTGAAGGAGCTGAGTCCCTGTAGTTCTCTTCCGTGCTTCCGTTTGTAAAGGAGCTGGAGCCTGACGTAGAAGGAACTGACTCTTCAGGGTTTTCCTCATAATTCCCCCTCGGCCTCTTGCTACTTACCTGCTCTGTGTAACTCTCTTCCCTGCCCCTCTTTGTTGAGGAGCTGAGGCCTGAAGTTGAGGGGGCACACTCTTCCAACCTTTGAGAAACTGAGAGTAGACCTCCTACAGGTTGTTCCACTTGCTGCTCTGGAAGCTTCTTGGACTGAATAGGTCCCTCAGGTGTCCGACCATCAGCTGCTGAGTGAGCAGCAGCACGACCAAACGGGAGCATGCATCAGGAATAAGAGCCTCAGGGTTTCAAAGAAATGATCCAGCTACCAGATACAAGTGGGCCCTGGTGCAAGACGCTACCTAGGGCACTACCAACCTTGCAAGATGCAAAGGCTACTTGGGGCTTCACCAGCTCTACAAAATGAAAAGTTTTACAGTTTTCCAAACTTGCAGCAAACAGGGTTGTCAAAAACTCTAATAAGAGTCGCTGTCATCAGCCCATCTTGGGGTTCCAAGAGGGACAAAAGGCCATGGTCTCCTGCCTGTGAAGAATCCAAGGCCTGAGGTTGAAGGAGCTGAGTCCCTGTATTTCTCCTCCGTGCTTCCGCTTTGAAAAGGAGCTGAGGCCTGACGTAGAAGGAACTGCATCTTCAGGGTTTTCCTCGTAATTCACCCTCGGCCTCTTGCTACTTACCTGCCCTGTGTAGTTCTCTTCCCTGGTCCTCTTTGTGGAGGAGCTGAGGCCTGAAGTTGAGGGGGCACACTCTTCCAGCCTCTCAGAAAATGGAGTACACTTCTCAGGTCGTTCCACTTTCTGCTCGAAGCTTCTGGGCTGAACGGTACCTGCAGGTGTCCCACCATCAGCTACTTAGGAGCAGCAGCAGGACCACAAACGGGAGAAGGCCAGGAATATGAGCGGCCTAGTGGTACTTCTGTACTCTTAGTGAGGGATTACTCACTTAGCCTAGAGAAAAACACAGGCGACCACCGCGCCCAGTTTGTCCTGTGGTCATCCATCCTTCTCATCTGGTCCAGAGCAAACATCTTCTGTCGTCAGAGAAGCCTGGGAGAGAACAGCTGCCTCTGCTGGATGCAGCAGAAAAGGGAAGTGCTCCATCCTTCACATCTCCACCTGCCACAACAAGAAAAAAAAAACTGTTGGTTGACTCTGTGATACAGCAACATGCCAGACAGCTCTGCTCTGTTGGAAGTGCAATCCAATGAGAATAATAAGTTATAGTAGCAACACTACTGAAGTATTAACAAGTA
>NW_024401861.1:0-6134 GCF_016859285.1 Xiphias gladius | reverse complement strand
CTGAAGGGTAGGGCGTCATCGGGATTTTCCTTGTCGGTGATTTCACGGTGAGATACTGATACTAAGTACTTCACATGCTGGAGAAAAGTTTGCTGGTCCGCTGCGGAAAAACTTCTCACTTTCTTTTGCAAAGCTTCTGGTTTTTTTCTGTGGACTTCTTCTGGATGCGCTTTTTAAAAATCTTGGCAACAGCTTTCAAAAGCCCCATCCCTTGATTACCAAAGTGGCAGCCTGTGCAAGCTTTGGAGATCAAAAACAACCGGCCAAAGCTCTTTGTAGACGATGTGGACCTTCCAACAGTCTGTGGAGAGTGGAACTTAATTCTCCGGCAATCCTCTTTAAGACGTGTCAACATTCCGCTTCAAAGTCCACGCCTACATATTACGTCCCTGTGGCGCTACGTATGTGCTCCACCAGCTTCCTGAGAACACGCGAGAAAGGTCTCGCTTATAATTGCTCTACAGAGCTGGCAGAGCGCTTCAGAACTCTGAATTCTGATATAACGCACACAATTTCAAAGCAATGTCAGCCTCCTCACAGTCCCTGGGACTTCCATCTCCCTTACATCTGAACACCAACTTTCTCGGCAATCACTGCCCAGGACATCCTTGCTGTCAGGTGACTTGATACGGGCTGTTGTGCATCTCCACACAGAGGGACACACAAAGCCATTTCCTCTAAATGAGATTCACATGTTTGGTTCAGCCGCAGGGGCTCCTTTGGTTGTGTGAAAGAGTCTGGCCCCCTCTGATTAGAGGCAGCGAGCAGTTCACCCTTCTTCACCTCTGCTGCAAATAACTCAAGCAGTTTGTCAGAGAGGTGGGACGTCTCCTGTTTGGACTCTTAGTGCTTTACCAAAGCTACAGAAAGGAATGCAAGGCTTGCTGATATCTTCCTCCGCCACACGGTAATAATTCCTGTCCCTTGAAAAGAGAGAGAGAGTCACACATTAGTCAACTGATTTGATCTGGGCAGTGGTGCATTCCAAACATTTCTTTGTAACACCTTTTTCAAAACTTGGGGTCACCGCTAACAACAAATAACATAAATCAACCCTGAGGCCAATGATTTCTACCAGAATCTGATGGAGAATATATTCTAAGAGGCAGTGATAACTTCATTTCTTGGCCTGAAGAATTCAAGGTTACAAAATGCTGCTACATACAATATGCGATTTTTAAGAAGACAGTGTATGAATAAAGCAGCTGCTTTGGAGGCTTTTTCACTTACTGTGTGAAAATGAGTGTCGTATGGAGCTGCTGGGGTTTCTAGGGTAATCCAGAAGTTAAGAACCTGGGGTCCTACTTCTTCCAGGAATACGACACTGACCGTGATCTACCATCTCATGACACATTTTGAGAAGAGATCGCCAAGGCAGCTTACATGTCCAGCTACACAACATCCAATGCCCAAAGAAAAAGAATAGGAATGGTTGACCAAAACAAACCTTAAACCAATATATACATCTACATATATAGTTGTAATTTGTGCTACTTATTGCTGGCTGCTGACTTTAACTTACTCAACTGTCATATCCAGTAAAAATGTAAATTGATAATTAATGTCATCTGTGAACAGGGGAACGCCTAAATCACAGAAAATTCTCAATTCTCCCAGTTCATCTGATGGAATCTAGAAAGAAGAACAATCAGATTTTAGCAACTGGCATCTTTCTATACACCATTGTGATGTGATGTAAAAATCTACATGACCACGAGTTTATTATCACTATGGCACGCGGGAAAAGAACCACAAACCATCTCTTCCTTCATTCTGTAGCCCGTCTTCGCTCAGACAGACCAGACAGAAATCTGTGACTAGATGTACGGAAGCTCATGGTCCAAAATGAAAGTGTTTATGTCAAATGTTGCATTTGAACAATTAACTGTCAGATATTAGCGCGTGAGAATATCTGTCAGGATATTAGCGCAGAGAATATCTGACTCCATCAGAACTTCTTTTCACCATTGTGATGGGCAGAAAAGATAGCCTGTTTAGTAAGAGTTGGTCCCCAAGTTGACTGATTTAACTGTTGATGCAGCAAGAAACACCGATTTGACTGGGCTTTGAGCTTAAATACTGAGACACAGCTTTACATGATATACTGCCCCACGAACGTTTTATTTTGGATCCTGTCATCTTTAGGCCAAAACTAAAAACACTGAACTGCTGCATCAGCAGATTTGAGCCAAAACTACTTCACCTATAGCAGTCAATGCTCTTAACCACAGCCACCAAAACCGACCGGTTTCCAGTTCAGATTGTATGTCACAACGTGAACAGTGTGCAGAAACAATGATGAGCCATTTGCCACCATCTAATGGTTGATGAGAGATTTACTGCAACCAACCCACTGCTTTACTCTTCAACTTTGCAAAGCTTCTAGAGAAACTACAGATGGGTGAGAAATTGAAGGAAAACCTGAATAAATGAGTGCAAATCCTAACAAATGCAGATGCCTCCATAGCAACAGAAGCAATGAAGGCTTTGGAGGCTCAAGGTTGAATCCACATCTAACCAAGACGCTTCATGTTGGCTTCATTCATTCGGCCATCCATCTGTACTTTGAATACTGTTCTAATTTGACAGTAAATGATGGCAAAAGAGATGTCACAACCATGTGTCCTTTTTAATTTTTAGCTAAATTTATTTCCAGTCCACATGAAGAATCATCAGCTGTAGATGTGTGACATTTAGAGTTTTAGCTGCATGTTTTGAATGGAGGAAACCGAGCACCCGGAGGAAACCCCAACACGTGGGGAGAACATGCAAACTCTTCACAGAAAGGGCCGAGTAAACCAAACCTCAGTCAGCCTTCCCAGAGGCAAACAAAGAGCCATCGTGCTGCCCCTCACTCTTAAAAGAGATGTTCTTTTCATTCGTCGTTAGAAAAGCTCTTTTTAGCACAATCAGATTCTTGTTTGGACAAAGTAGAGCGGAAGCTAAGCTCTACTTTGTCAAACTAATCTTTCTGGCAGTTTTATCAAACACATTCTTTGAAAGAGTGTGTATTAATCTTGGAAAATATCCAATATGATTTTAATTTGGCTTTTCATTTTCAAGATTAATACAAAACAATCAAGACTGGGGTAACGATATTTGTTTCTAGTCATCCAGTGATCCACTTGGTAGGAGGCGAAAGGCTTCTCAGAGTCCTGGCCACGGAAGAGAATATCCTGATGATGGCGGGCTTCTGCTTCCTCAAGGGTAGGGCCACTGGATTCTTCCTGTCGGTGATTTCTAACGGTGAGATACTGATACGCTTAAGTACCTCAGCATGCTGGAGAAAGTTTGCTGGTCCTTTACATGAAAAACTCCTCACTTTCTTTGGTAAAGTTTGGTTTTTCTGTGACTTCTTCGATGCGCTTTTAAAATCTTGGCAACAGCTTCCTCAAAAGCCCCATCCCTGATCACTATGGCAGCCTGCAGCAGCTTTGGAGATCAAAACAAACGACAAAGCTTCTTGTAGACGTGATGTGGACCTTTCCAACAGTCTGTGGGAGAGGAACTTAATTCTCCCGCTAACTTCTTTTAAGACGGTCAACATTCCGCCAAAGTCCACGCCACATATTGATGTCCCTGTATGCTATGGCGTGCTCCACCAGCTTCTCGAGAAAACACGGGCGAGAAAGGTCCTCTCATGGCACTGCTCTACAGAGCTGGCAGAGCTTCTGAACTCTGACCTGCTGATATAACGCACACAATTTCAGCAATGTCAGCCTCCTCACAGTCCTGGACTTCCATCTCCTCATCTGAACACCAACTTCTTGGCAATCACTGTCCAGACATCCTTGGCTGTCAGGTGACTGGATACGGGCTGTTGTGTACTCATTATATGAGTGACAATGTCAGCCATTTCCTCTAAATGAGATTCACATGTTTCGTCTAAATAAGAGGCTCCTTTTGTTGTGTGAAAGAGTTCTGCCCTCTGATTAGAGGCATGAAAGCAGTTCACCTTCTTCTTCTTCACCTCTGCTGCAAATAACTCTGGAGCAGTTTGTCAGAGGTGGGACGCCTCCTGTTTGACTCTTAGTGCTTTTACCAAAGCTAAGGTGAAAAGAATTTCAAGGTTTGTTGACATCTTCCTCCGCCACACGGGTAATAATTCCTGTCCCTTGAAAGAGAGAGAGTCACATTAGTCAACTGATTTGATCTGGGCAGTGGTATTCAAACATTTCCTCTTGTAACACCTTTTCAAAACTTGGGGTCACTGCTTTTAACAAATCACATTAATCAACCCTGGTAGCCAATGATTTTCTACCAGAATCTGATGAATATATTCTAAGAGGCAGGATAACTCTATTTTTGGCCTGAATAATCCCAAGGTTACAAAATGCTACATACAATATGGAGCTAAGAAGACAGCATGTGAATAAAAGGAAGGCGGAGGCTTTTTCACTTCTTACCGTAGAAATGAGGTCAAGGAGCTGTTGGGGCTCAGGGTAATCCAGTTAAGAACCTGGGGTCTCACTCTTCCAGGAATACGACACTGACCGTGATCTACCATCTCATGACACATTTGAGATAGCAGACGTCAAGGCAGCGCCTACATGTCCAGCTGCCAATAACATCCAATGCCTGAAGAAAGAATAGGAATGGTTGACCAAACAAACCTCAGTAAAACCAATATATACATCTACATATATAGTTGTAATTTTGTGCTACTTGTTGCTGGCTGCTGACTTTAACTTACTCAACTGTCATATCCAGTAAATGTAAATTGATAATTGGGTCAAGTCATCTGGTGAAACAGGGGAACGTGCTCAATCGCTGCACCTCAATTCTCCCAGTTCATCTGATGGAATTCCAGAAAGAAGAACAACTGATTTTAGCAAATGTGGGGCAATCTTCTTATACAATCAGCACAGGATGGACAAAAAAATCTACATGACCATGCAGTTTATTATCACTCATGGTACGTTGGTGCTGCAAGAAACCACAAACCATCTCTTCCTTCTCATTCTGTAGCCCGCTCGGCTCAGACAGACCAGACAGAAATCCAGACTAGATGCATTTAAAAAGCTCATGGTCCAAATTAAAGTGTTATGTCAATGTTGTGTTTCCTTTGAACAATTAACTGTCAGGATATTAGCGCAGAGAATATTCGTCGATATTAGCGCAGTAGGAATATTCGACTCATCAGAACTCTTTTTTCACAATTCATTGTGATGGCAGAAAAGATAGCTCTGTTTAGGTAAGAGGTGGCTCGTTTGACTGATTTAACTGTTGGATGCAGCAAGAAACACTGGATTTGACTGGGCTTTGAGCTTGACTGCTTGGAGACACAGTTTTACATGATATACTGCCTCATAGAACGTTTTTATTTTGGATCCTTGTCATCTTTTAGGCTAAAACTAAAAACACTGAACTGCCGTGATCAGCAGATTTGAGCCAAAACTACTTCACCTATAGCAGTCAATGTTCTTTAATCCACAGCCACCAAACCGGTAACTGCTCTGTGCTCAGATTGTGTATGTCACAACGTGAACAGTGTGCAGAAACAATGATGAGCTATTTGCCACCATCTAATGGTTGATGAGATTTACTGCAAACTAACCCACTGCTTTACCTTCAACTTTGCAAAGCTTCTAGAGAAACTACAGAGGGGTGAGAAATTGAAGGAAAAACCTGAATAAATGAGTGCAAATCCTAACAAAAGCAGATGCCTCCATAGCAATGAAGCAATGAAGCTGCTTTGGAGGCTCAAGGTGGAACAACATCTAACCAAGATGCTTCATGTTGGGTTTTCCATTCATTCGTCCTCCATCTGTACTTTGAATACTGTTCTAATTCTCACAGTAAATGATGGCAAAAGAGATGTCACAACCATGTGTCAGTTTTAATTTTCAGCTAAATTTATTTCCAGTCCACATGAAGAATCAGTTGCAGATGTGTGGGACATTTAGAGTTTTAGCTGCATGTTTTTGGATTGTGGGAGGAAACCGGAGCACCGGAGTAAACCCACGTCAACACGGGGAGAACATGCAAACTCTTCACAGAAAGGGCCGAGTAAACCAAACCCTCAGCCGTCTTCCTGTGAGGCAACAAACAGTGCCCTCACTCTTAAAAGAGATGTGTTCTTTTCATTTGTCGTTAGAAAAGCTCTTTTTAGCACAAATCAGACTTGTTTGACA
>NW_024401860.1:0-13701 GCF_016859285.1 Xiphias gladius | reverse complement strand
GGAAACCGGAGCACCCGGAGTAAACCCACGTCAACACGGGGAGAACATGCAAACTCTTCACAGAAAGGGCCGAGTAAACCAAACCCTCAGCCGTCTTCCTGTGAGGCAACAAAAGAGCCACCGTGCTGCCCTCACTCTTAAAAGAGATGTGTTCTTTTCATTCGTCGTTAGAAAAGCTCTTTTTAGCACAAATCAGACTTGTTTGACAAAGTAGAGCGGAAGCTTAAGCTCTACTTTGTCAAACTAATCTTTCTGGTACTTTATCAAACACATTCTTTCTAAGAGTGTGTATTAATCTTGAAAAATGATCCGATGATTTTTAATTTGGCTTTTCATTTTCAAGATTAATACAAAACAATCAAGACTGGGGGTCACGAGATATTTGCGTGTTCTAGTCATCCAGTGATCCACCGCTGGTGCAGGAGGTGAAAGGCTTCCTCAGAGTCCTGGCCACGGAAGAGAACATCCTGATGATGGCGGGGCGCCTCTGCTTCCTCGAAGGGTAGGGCGTCACTGGATTCTTCCTGTCGGTGATTTCACGGTGAGATACTGATACGCTAAGTACCTCACATGCTGGAGAAAGTTTGCTGGTCCTTTTGCGGAAAAACTTCCTCACTTTCTTTGCAAAGCTTCTGGTTTTTTCTGTGGACTTCTTCGGATGCGCTTTTAAAATCTTGGCAACAGCTTCCTCAAAAGCCCCATCCCTGGACACCATGGCAGCCTGCAGCAGCTTTGGAGATCAAAACAACCGACAAAGCTTCTTGTAGACGGGGATGTGGACCTTTCCAACAGTCTGTGGGAGAGTGGAACTTAATTCTCCCGCAATCCTCTCTTTAAGACGTGTCAACATTCCGTCAAAGTCCACGTCACATATTGATGTCCCTGTGGCGTTGGCGATGTGCTCCACCAGCTTCCCGAGAAACACGGCGAGAAAGGTCCTCTCTCGCTTTGGCAACTGCTCTACAGAGCTGGCAGAGCGCTCTGAACTCTGACTCGTTGATATAACGCACACAATTTCAGCAATGTCAGCCTCCTCACAGTCCTGGACTTCCATCTCCTCATCTGAACACCAACTTTCTTGGCAATCACTGTCCAGACATCCTTGGCTGTCAGGTGACTGATACGGGGCTGTTGTGCATCTCCACATTATATGAGTGACAATGTCAGCCATTTCCTCAAAATGAGATTCACATGTTTCTGGCTCAGCCGCAGGCTCCTTTTGTTGTGTGAAAGAGTCTGGCCCTCTGATTAGAGGCAGCGAGCAGTTCACCTTCTTCTTCACCTCTGCTGCAAATAACTCAAGCAGTTTGTCAGAGAGGTGGGACGTCTCCTGTTTGACTCTTAGTGCTTTACCAAAGCCAAGGTGAAAAGAATTTCCAAGGCTTGCTTTGATATCTTCCTCCGTCACACGGTAATAATTCCTGTCCCTTGAAAAGAGAGAGAGAGTCACACATTAGTCAACTGATTTGATCTGGGCAGTGGTATTCAAACATTTCCCTCTTGTAACACCTTTTTCAAAACTTGGGGTCACCGTTTTAACAAATCACATTAATCAACCCTGGTAGCCAATGATTTCTACCAGAATCTGATGAGAATATATTCTAAGAGGCAGGATAACTTCATTTTTTGGCCTGGAATAATCCCAAGGTTACAAAATGCTACATACAATATGGATTTTTAAGAAGACAGTGTATGTGAATAAAGCAGCGTTTGGAGGCTTTTCACTTACCGTGTGAAATGAGTGTCGGCGGAGCTGCTGGGGCCTTTCAGGGTAATCCAGTTAAGAACCTGGGGTCTCACTTCTTCCAGGAATACGACACTGACCGCATCTACCATCTCATGACACATTTGAGATAGCAGATCGGCCAAGGCAGCGTCTACATGTCCAGCTGCCAATAACATCCAATGCCTGGAAGAAAAGAATAGGAATGGTTGACCAAAACAAACCTTTAAACCAATATATACATCTACATATATAGTTGTAATTTGTGCTACTTGTTGCTGGCTGCTGACTTTTAACTTACTCAACTGTCATATCCAGTAAATGTAAATTGATAATTGGGTCGAAGTCATCTGGTGTGAACAGGGGAACGTCTAAATCGCTGCACCTCAATTCTCCCAGTTCATCTGATGGAATCTAGAAAGAAGAACAATCAGATTTTAGCAACCGGGCATCTTTCATACACCATTGTGATGGGACAGTAAAAAAATCTACATCACCACTCATGGTACGTGGCGCTGTGCGCAAACCACAAACCATCTCTTTATTCATTCTGCAGCGTGTCTGCGTTCAGACAGACCAGACAGAAATCTGCGACTATATGCATTTAAAAGCTCATGATCCAAATTAAAGTGTTTATGTCAAATGTTGCCTTTGAACAATTAATTGTCAGATATTAGCGTGCAGAGAATATCTGACCCATCAGAACTCTTCACATTGAATAATTCACTTTCTCTTCAATTTAAATAATATCACAGCTGACAGACATAGAAATCTCTGATAAGAGTTTTTCATCAAAAGGTAAACTGATGGTAAACTTTCTCCCAGAGCCGCTGAAGTTGAGCTCAACTTGTGTACGTATGTTTGTGTGTGTGTGTGTGTGTGTGTGTGTGTGTGTGTGAGAGAGAGAGAGTGTGTGTGTGTGTGTGTGTGTGTGTGTGTGTGTGTGTGTGTGTGTGCCGGGGGGGGCAGAAACCTTTGAATGGGGGGCGGCAGACTGGAACACAGTTTTAAGAAGGGGGCACATTTGTAAAATTAGTTCAATTGTATTGGACTCAAATATGAAGCCCTCTGCAATAATCAACTGTGCATTATTAATAGTTATTTATTCAGTTTAAATCAGCCAAATAAAAAAAATTTACATTCTGTAATATGTAATAATAATAATAATAATAATAAATAACAGCTATTTGTAAATCCACATAGCCTAGAGATTATAAAATAACTGGCCCCTGAGCACAGACATATAAAAGGCCTCTCCACCGCTCGTACATAGAAGCAAGGCCCCCAGATTTAAAGAGTCACAAAACAATGACAGACAACCTTTTAAGTTGTTTTGTGCGTCTTCTTAGTCAGTTTGTCTCTGTTATTAGTCCTTGTGTGTATCTTTGTGTTTGTTTTGCGTCACTTTATGGTTGTTGGTCGGTAGTCATTGTTGTCGTTGTGGGTCTCTTTTCAGTTGTTGTGCTTCTCTTTTTTGATCATTGTACGTCTCCTTGTGGTTTGTTTTTGCATTCGTTTGTGGTCATTGTGCGTCTCTCTGGGCTTTTTTTTGCATCATTTAATGGCTCTTGGTCGTTTTGCATGTCTTTGTAGTTGTTTTGTGTTTCTTTGTAGACGTTTTCTGAGTCTTTGTAGTCACTGTGGTTGTTGTGGATCTCTTACGTCTTGTGTCTCTTTTAAACCCTTATCTGTCTCCTTGTGGTTGAGCGTCTTTTTTGTGGTGTTGGATCTTTTTCTACTTTTTTCGTGTCTTTTAGTACTTGGGCGTCTCTTTTTGATCCTTCTATTGAATATCCAACAAGAAATGCGAATAGTTACTTCATACAGACAGTGTTGCGTTTCAGATGTAACAACATAGAAAAGTGCTTTATTCGGTTATGTCGCAGCTTGTGAATGGGTCAAATTCCAAATATATTTCACCTTTCAGTAGAGGGGCATGGAGGAGTGCTGAGAACCGTGGACAAGGACGGACACGAATCGGATGTTTCACCACTTCCGTTTTCCCTGTCTGTATCAGGTCAGACAGCGATACGCAGGCTGTTTATTTCAAAATAAAATGTACGCTAAAGAGTTAAAATGGCAAGTGTGGGTGAAAATTAGATATACGCTTTAAAAATAATAACCTACAGGTCGCACTTAGAAAGCTTTAAGCACCCTCAGTCGTGCAATTTTTTCTGTTAAAGTCGGACGCTACATTTATGCTTCAACTTCCGATTTCGTTGCGGCGACGGTAACGATGGCTGACTTGATGCAGCTCAGACAGGCGGCGTAGGAAACAGCAGTCACTTATCTGCTGATGGCACATATAGGTTAGCCCTCCGGTTACACAGACGGGAACATGTTGTCCACTGCGGTGCTCTTTGTTTTAACAGTGGGATCTGTCTGTGACAAGCCGCACCAGAAAAAAAACTAGTTTATGTGACTGTGGTGAGTATTATCCATATCTGGTGTAATGCTGCGGAAGCTGCGTTAAACTCGGCCGCGACTTGACTCGCTGCTCTTTGGGATGAATAGACGCTTACGGAACTACATTCCAAATTCAGGAGGTTTTTGGGGTTTCTGTGCTTATCTGTACACCTGTTTAGTTCCTTGAACACGAATAAAGTCCGGCAGAAATCGTTCGGGGTCTTCTAGTAAATCCGTCATATTAAGAATTCACCTAGCAACGCTTATTTTTTAAACACGCACATTTTTTGTGTTTGGTTCACACCGCTCGTTGCAATGCACTGCGTTCAAAGAACAACGGGCTAGCCTGTTGTAAAAGTGGACGTTTTATTGAAAAAAAAAAGAAAAGAATAGAATTCACTTTTCAATGAATATCTTTGAATTGGGAAATATTTAAAAGGCAAGGCCTGTTTTGCATGTACACATTTAAGACACCACCAAATGACCAAAGACAGTCTTTCCAAAAGAACATGTTAATGCTATTCCTGGAAAACATGAAAACAACCCTACATTACAAGCCTTACCTGTCTGACCTGTCAGATAAATGATTGAAGTGTGTATATAATAAGGAGGCTAGCTATTTCAAAGTGTTGTTTGATGTCTGTATTGATAAAACGACCGACTGGTCACCTGACAGGATGGGTGTATAACTATTTAAAAAATTGCAATGGCCGTTGCTGTAACTCATTCCAAAGTAAATGCTGATATTCTTTGGGTCATATCTTATCTCTCAGGCAAATTGATAACGACTTGGGTCATGTGGAAAACAACATTGTGTCTCCTTGTAGGTTTCCCTGATGTCAAGCGCAGAACAGAAGCACATATTAATGAGTCACTCGCTGAAATATCTGTTCGCAGCTCACCGGGAACACCGGCTTGGCTCAGGGAGGAAATGCAGTGTAGTCAAGGATACAAAATTATTAAAGAATAAGTCAAAATATTACCTCATCATCACTGTAATCATGACTATAGCCATCAGACGATGCTGTCGTTGGGATCGTGGCTGTAGCCATGGATGTGCTTTGGTTGTAATGAATATGGCTGTGGCACATGATTTTATAATGGCAGTGAGTTGACACGGCTGTTCTGGCTGAGCGTTCTATTGTGGCTACTGTATTTTCTGAACTCCTGTAGTGTTTTGGCAACACATCTTTGGCATATCTGACAGGGTGCATGCAAAAGTCATAGGGAGCGAAAAAAATATGTCCATTAAGTAAAACATAGAGCATATGAGACAGTTGATAGAGTTGTTGTGAGTTCTGTTGTGGGTAGATAAAAGTAGAGGGCTAAAACTTGTCATTTACTGCTGCTTCACAGAGGAGCCAGGGAGGGGGGGCGAGGGAAAGACAGGAGATAGATTCAGGACACAAAGACACAGGTCCAAAGCACGTAAAAGATATGGATTTTCCCTCCAAACCTTTTGGACTTCAGAAGAGGTCCTTTCAGAGGAGCTGGAACGCCACTTTTAACCGGCCAGAATATTCAGTCAGCCAAAATTCTGCCTGAGTGTGTTCAAGCTCCTTGATCCCAAGACGCTCCCACCATTGAAGGCGATCTTACAGGTGGCCCTTACCATCCCGGTCAGTAGCTGCAGCTGAGAGTGATGGTTTAGCACTCTTCGCCGACTACATACTTGGCTAAGGTGTACCGTTGGCCATGAGATGCTCCGTGATCTGGCGGTGTTGCCAACTGAGAGAGAGTTGGTCGGGGGCTTCCATGATGACAAAGACTGACACGTTCACCCGACTGAAATCAAGACGTCACACCCTCAAGCTTCCTCCCCAGATTTGGACACAACAGTACAAAGGCCAGGAGAGGAGAGGAGATAAAGCACAATAGAAAAATAAGATCTTGGGAATGGAAAGACATGACATGAAAGGACAAAAACCCCAACGGATACCAAAGGAGTGGGAAAATACAGAGAAGACGTCGACCAACAATTTTAATGGATACGAGAGAGAGAGAGAACTTCAAGGATCAACAAGAGCACAACAGAGGAAGGGATGACGCCGTGAAGACAGATTTCATCAGATGGAGAGGAGCACAGCACAGAATCACCTTATTACACTGCAGTAAGTAATAAAAAACAATAGAAAGCTGCTTGAAGTACATCTGTTGCTGCACTGAATACTGGCCTGTAGCTGGCATCCAACAGTATAGCTGTGTTTTGTCACCTTCAGCCCACATGGAATAATGAGCACTGACGAATATTTACCCCCCGCGATGGAATAGTGCGTGAATTAATTCCATAATGAACGTGCTAAAATCTTCATCGAGCGCATTGCTTTTGATTCTGACTGACATCTACCTCAACATGACCCCGCTCTAGAGGCCGCTTCTGTCCATAATGATGAACAGCTCTCCCTGGGTCCTGCTGAACCTTGCTCCACCGACACTATACCTATTAGGGTCACATTAAACTGTGGCAGCTATAGACCCAGCTGCTCTGCTAAGTCTACAGTAAGAGCAAACCTAGTTGTCGTTCCACCCGCTCCAGTGTAGCAATAAATGAATAACTCACCACTTACTGGTAAAAGCGGCCATAGTCTGCAGTTAACAACTGGCTTTGATCTAGGTCTGAAGAAAGTTTATGATTTACATTTTAGTTTGGTGATTCTTTGTACTTGCTCCATTGTTTTGAATTGTATTTCCAAATCAACATGTAGAGACAGGATTGTGTGTCAAAAATGGAGTCATACGGTTTCAGAAGCAAACTGAGCAGATTTTAAGTAAAACAAAAGCTAAGGCTGCAAAGACCCACAAATGTCCTTGTCATGCCCCCACAAGGCCCCAGGACTGTGTGGCCTGATGAGAACATGGGACCATTCGGACCAGCGCTTCCAGTTACAAGGTGAACTTCATTAATACTCCACATCTAGAGAAAAGTGCTCTGGAACACACACACACACACACACACACACACACACACACACACACACACACACACACACACACACACACACACACACTGTTGTGTATGATCTTCTTGCTCGGTACACAGCAAGATCCTGTCAAGCAGTGGATGCAATAGAAAGTTCAGTTTTAGCCAATACGTAAGCTATTGACCCGATATTCCAATATTAACTTCATAGATGTGGTCTCGTTTTATGCAATGAAAAAATACATAGTTGCTACATTTTCTGACGTTAGTTTTAGAAGATGGGAGAATCTTACTTTATTAAAGGAAAAGATAGCTCTGTTTAGGTAAGAGTTGGTCCTCGGTTGACTGATTTAACTGTTGGATGCAGCAAGCAACACTGGATTTGACTGGGCTTTGAGCTTGAATACTCGGAGACACAGTTTTACATGATATACTGCCTCATTGAACGTTTTTATTTTGGATCCTTGTCATCTTTTAGGCCAAAACTAAAAACACTGAACTGCTGCATCAGCAGATTTGAGCCAAAACTACTTCACCTATAGCAGTCAATGTTCCTTAATCCACAGCCACCAAACCGGTAACTGCTCTGTGCTCAGCTTGTGTATGTCACAACGTGAACAGTGTGCAGAAACAATGATGAGCTATTTGCCACCATCTAATGGTTGATGAGATTTACTGCAAACTAACCCACTGCTTTACCTTCAACTTTGCAAAGCTTCTAGAGAAACTACAGATGGGTGAGAAATTGAAGGAAAAACCTGAATAAATGAGTGCAAATCCTAACAAATGCAGATGCCTCCATAGCAATGAAGCAATGAAGCTACTTTGGAGGCTCAAGGTTGAACTACATCTAACCAAGACGCTTCATGTTGGGTTTTCCATTCATTCGTCCTCCATCTGTACTTTGAATACTGTTCTAATTCTGACAGTAAATGATGGCAAAAGAGATGTCACAACCATGTGTCCTTTTTAATTTTTAGCTAAATTTATTTCCAGTCCACATGAAGAATCAGTTGCAGATGTGTGGGACATTTAGAGTTTTAGCTGCATGTTTTTGGAATGTGGGAGGAAACCGAGCACCCGGAGTAAACCCACGTCAACACGGGGAGAACATGCAAACTCTTCACAGAAAGGGCCGAGTAAACCAAACCCTCAGCCGTCTTCCTGTGAGGCAACAAAAGAGCCACCGTGCTGCCCTCACTCTTAAAAGAGATGTGTTCTTTTCATTCGTCGTAAGAAAAGCTCTTTTTAGCACAAATCAGACTTGTTTGACAAAGTAGAGCGGAAGCTTAAGCTCTACTTTGTCAAACTAATCTTTCTGGTACTTTATCAAACACATTCTTTCTAAGAGTGTGTATTAATCTTGAAAAATGATCCGATGATTTTTAATTTGGCTTTTCATTTTCAAGATTAATACAAAACAATCATGACTGGGGGTAAAGACTGGACACGGGATATTTGCGTGTTCTAGTCATCCAGTGATCCACCGCTGGTGCAGGAGGTCAAGGGCTTCCTCAGAGTCCTGGCCACGGAAGAGAACATCCTGATGATGGCGGGGCGCCTCTGCTTCCTCGAAGGGTAGGGCGTCACTGGATTCTTCCTGTCGATGATTTCACTGTGAGACACTGATGCGTTAAGTACCTCACATGCTGGAGAAAGTTTGCTGGTCCTTTTGCGGAAAAACTTCCTCACTTTCTTTGCAAAGCTGCAGGTTTTTTCTGTGGACTTCTTCAGCTGCGCTTTTAAAATCTTGGCAACAGCTTCCTCAAAAGCCACGTCCCTGGACACCATGGCAGCCTGCAGCAGCTTTGGAGATCCAAACTCCCGACAAAGCTTCTTGTAGACGGGGATGTGGACCTTTCCAACAGTCTGTGGGAGAGTGGAACTTAATTCTCCCGCAATCCTCTCTCTAAGACGTGTCAACATTCCGTCAAAGTCCACGTCACATATCGATGTCCCTGTGGCGTTGGCGATGTGCTCCACCAGCTTCCCGAGAAACACGGCGAGAAAGGTCCTCTCTCGCTTTGGCAACTGCTCTACAGAGCTGGCAGAGCGCTCTGAACTCTGACTTGTTGATATAACGCACACAATTTCAGCAATGTCAGCCTCCTCACCGTCCTGGACTTCCATCTCCTCATCTGAACACCAACTTCCTTGGCAATCACTGTCCAGACATCCTTGGCTGTCAGGTGACTGATCCGGGGCTGTTGTGCATCTCCACAATATATGAGTGACAATGTCAGCCATTTCCTCAAAATGAGATTCACATGTTTCTGGCTCAGCCTCAGGCTGCTTTTGTTGTGTGAGAGAGTCTGGCCCTCTGATTAGAGGCAGCGAGCAGTTCACCTTCTTCTTCACCTCTGCTGCAAATAACTCAAGCAGTTTGTCAGAGAGGTGGGACGTCTCCTGTTTGACTCTTAGTGCTTTACCAAAGCCAAGGTGAAAAGAATTTCCAAGGCTTGCTTGGATATCTTCCTCCGTCACACGGAAATAATTCCTGTCCCTTGAAAGAGAGAGAGAGTTACACATTAGTCAACTGATTTGATCTGGGCAGTGGTATTCAAACATTTCCCTCTTGTAACACCTTTTTCAAAACTTGGGGTCACCGTTTTAACAAATCACATAAATCAACCCTGGTAGCCAATGATTTCTACCAGAATCTGATGAGAATATATTCTAAGAGGCAGGATAACTTCATTTTTTGGCCTGGAATAATCCCAAGGTTACAAAATGCTACATACAATATGGATTTTTAAGAAGACAGTGTATGTGAATAAAGCAGCGTTTGGAGGCTTTTCACTTACCGTGTGAAATGAGTGTCGGTGGAGCTGCTGGGGCCTTTCAGGGTAATCCAGTTAAGAACCTGGGGTCTCACTTCTTCCAGGAATACGACACTGACCGCATCTACCATCTCATGACACATTTGAGATAGCAGATCGGCCAAGGCAGTGTCTACCTGTCCAGCTGCCAATAACATCCACTGCCTGGAAGAAAAGAATAGGAATGGTTGACCAAAACAAAACTTTAAACCAATATATACATCTACATATATAGTTGTAATTTGTGCTACTTGTTGCTGGCTGCTGACTTTTAACTTACTCAACTGTCATATCCAGTAAATGTAAATTGATAATTGGGTCGAAGTCATTTGGTGTGAACAGGGGAACGTCTAAATCGCTGCACCTCAATTCTCCCAGTTCATCTGATGGAATCTAGAAAGAAGAACAATCAGATTTTAGCAACCAGGCATCTTTCATACACCATTGTGATGGGACAGTAAAAAAATCTACATGACCACGCAGTTTATTAACACTCATGGTACGTGGTGCTGTGCGCAAACCACAAACCATCTCTTCATTCATTCTGCAGCCTGTCTGCGTTCAGACAGACCAGACAGAAATCTGCGACTATATGCATTTAAAAGCTCATGATCCAAATGAAAGTGTTTATGTCAAATGTTGCCTTTGAACAATTAATTGTCAGATATTAGCGTGCAGAGAATATCTGTCAGATATTAGCGTGCAGAGAATATCTGACCCATCAGAACTCTTCACATTGAATAATTCACTTTCTCTTCATTTTAAATAATGTCACAGCTGACAGACATAGAAATCTCTGATAAGAGTTTTTCATCAAAAGGTAAACTGATGGTAAACTTTCTCCCAGAGCCGCTGAAGTTGAGCTCAACTTGTGAATGTATTTATGTTTGTGTGTATGTTTGTGTGTGTGTGTGTGTGTGTGTGTGTGTGTGTGTGTGTGTGTCTATGTATGTATGTTTGTGTGTGTGTGTGTGTGTGTGTGTGTGTGTGTGTGTGTGTGTGTGTGCGATTCAAGTCTAAATCCTCTTACCTTGTTATCCATGTCGAGAGCAGAAGTATCCATTCAAAGACAATGGGGTACTTTATTCTGGTGAGTTATTTCGCCGTAGTTTTCTCGGTGAAAGTCTCTTTCGATCTGTTCACTGTCTCTGCTCAGGTGAGAAATTGACTGTAGAACAGAATTCGTCATAAAGAATCATCACGTCACAATTACGCCTCAAACATCAAAGCCATCGAGCGCGCGCGCAGACACACACACACCCATCCTTGTTTTACTACACTCGTGGGGACCCGTCATTGACATGATGCATTCCATAGCCCCTTACCCTGACCCTAACCTAAACCTGATTCTAACCTCAACACTAAAACCAAGCCAAGACTCTCAAGCAGCCCTTCAGAGGTGTGAGGACCTGTCACAATGTCCTCACTTTCCCCAAATGTCCCCATTGCGTAAGGTCTAAACTCAAAGTGGTCCTCACAATGATAGAAGTATACAAACACACACACGCGTGCGCATTTTTTACTCTACGATGTCTCTCGTGTAAACTTTCTATGGCGCCTTAAGAAAAACAAACAAAGAAAGAGAAAATTGTAAATTCCTGCAACTGTTCAGTCACTAAAGGGAGCGTTAAAACGAAAAAACATTTCGGTTTTAGAAGCCCTAGTTTTAGCTACAAGGTTCATGCTAAAATGTGAGTGGATAATTAAATCGCGTGTGTGTGTGTGTGTGCCGGGGGGGGGGCAGAAACTTTTGAATGGGGGGCGGCAGACTGGAACACAGTTTAAAGAAGGGGGCACATTTGTAAAATTAGTTCAATTGTATTGGACTCAAATTTGAAGCCCTCTGCAATAATCAACTGGGCATTATTAATAATTATTTATTCAGTTTAAATCAGCCAAATAAAAAACTTTACATTTTGTAATATGTAACAATAATAATAATAATAATAAATAACAACTATTTGTAAATCCACATAGCCTAGAGATTATAAAATAACTGGCCCCTTAGCACAGACATATAAAAGGCCTCTCCACCGCTCGTACATAGAAGCAAGGCCCTCAGATTCAAGAGACACAAAACGACGACAAACAACCTTTTAAGTTGTTTTGTGCGTCTTCCTAGTCAGTTTGTCTCTGTTATTAGTCCTTGTGTGTATCTTTGTGTTTGTTTTGCGTCACTTTATGGTTGTTGGTCGGTAGTCATTGTTGTCGTTGTGGGTCTCTTTTCAGGTGTTGTGCTTCTCTTTTTTGATCATTGTACGTCTCCTTGTGGTTTGTTTTTGCATTCGTTTGTGGTCATTGTGCGACTCTCTGGGCTTTTTTTTGCATCATTTAATGGCTCTTGGTCGTTTTGCATGTCTTTGTAGTTGTTTTGTGTTTCTTTGTAGACGTTTTCTGAGTCTTTGTAGTCACTGTGGTTGTTGTGGGTCTCTTACGTCTTGTGTCTCTTTTAAACCCTTATCTGTCTCCTTGTGGTTGAGCGTCTTTTTTGTGGTGTTGGGTCTTTTTCTACTTTTTTCGTGTCTTTTAGTACTTGGGCGTCTCTTTTTGGTCCTTCTATTGAATATCCGACAAGAAATGCGAATAGTTACTTCATACAGACAGTGTTGCGTTTCAGATGTAACAACATAGAAAAGTGCTTTATTCGGTTATGTCGCAGCTTGTGAATGGGTCAAATTCCAAATATATTTCACCTTTCAGTAGAGGGGCATGGAGGAGTGCTGAGAACCGTAGATAAGGGCGGACACGAATCGGATGTTTCACCACTTCCGTTTTCCCTGTCTGTATCAGGTCAGACAGCGATACGCAGGCTGTTTATTTCAAAATAAAATGTGCGCTAAAGAGTTAAAATGGCAAGTGTGGGTGAAAATTAGATATACGCTTTAAAAATAATAACCTACAGATGGCGCTTAGAAAGCTTTAAGCACCCTCAGTCGCGCAATTTTTTCTGTTAAAGTCGGACGCTACATTTATGCTTCAACTTCCGATTTCGTTGCGGCGACGGTAACGATGGCTGACTTGATGCAGCTCAGACAGGCGACGTAGGAAACAGCAGTCACTTATCTGCTGATGGCACATATAGGTTAGCCCTCCGGTTACACAGACGGGAACATGTTGTCCACTGTGGTGCTCTTTGTTTTAACAGTGTGATCTGTCTGTGAACAAGCCGCACCAGAAAAAAAACTAGTTTATGTGACTGTGGTGAGTATTATCCATATCTGGTGTAACGCTGCGGAAGCTGCGTTAAACTCGGCAGCGACTTGCCTGGCTGCTCTTTGGGATGAACAGGCGCTTCGGAACTACATTCCAAATTCAGGAGGTTTTTGTGGTTTCTATGCTTATCTGTAAACCTGTTTTGTTCCCTGAACACGAATAAAGTCAGGCAGAAATCGTTGGGGTCTTCTAGTAAATTGGGCGTATTACAAATACACCTAGCAACACTTATATGAAGACGCACATTTTTGTGTTTGGTTCACACCGCTCGTTAGCAATGCACTGCGTTCAAAGAACAAAGGGCTAGCCTGTTGTAAAAGTGGACGTTTTATTGAAAAAAAAAAGAAAAGAATGGAATTCACTTTTCAATGAATGAATCGGGAAATGTTTAAAAGGCAAGACCTGTTTTGCATGTACACATTTAAGACACCACCAAATGACCAAAGACAGTCTTTCCACAGAAACAAAGTTATTAAAGAATAAGTCAAAATATTACCTCACCGTCACTGTAATCATGACTATAGCCATGAGACGATGCTGTCGTCGGGATTGTGGCTGTAGCCATGGATGTGCTTTTTTTGTAATGAATATGGCTGTGGCACATGATTTTATATTGGCAG
>NW_024401859.1:0-5389 GCF_016859285.1 Xiphias gladius | reverse complement strand
TCTCCTGAGGGCCTTCTCACTTGAGAGTGGTTTGGAAAGAGTTTCTTTTTTATATCACTTTATTGTGTACACTGCAATTGGCACTTGCGTTTTCTTCACTGGCAAGTCACCTTTATGATGAGATGATGAATTCATGATGAATTTGGACTGTTACTATATTACTGTAGGGCCCCTCTCTTGTATTTCTTCCTGAGGACTTTTCCAGGCTTACCCCAGTTTAACTGCTTCGTATTTTATATCACTTTATTATGTACATTGGCATCACTAGAGGGTGGTGTGAAAAACAGTTTCCTTTTCTCTTCACTTTATTAGTAGACAGGATCGGGATTTGCGTTATGTCGCCGCTGTCAAGACACCTTCGTGCTGCAAATCTCCTGAGGGCCTTCTCACTTGAGAGTGGTTTGGAAAGAGTTTCCCTTTTTTATATCACTTTATTGTGTATACTGCAATTGGTAATTGCTTTGTCTTACTGTATTACTGTAGGGCCCCTCTTGTGTATTTATTCCTGAGGACTTGTCCAGGCTGACCCCAATTTAACCTCTGTGGTTTTATGGAGTTTTTTCTTGCTCACTTGAGGGCACGCTGAAACTACTTTGTATTTTATATCACTTTATTATGTACACTGGCATCACTAGAGGGTGGTGTGAAAACAGTTTTTTTTTCTTCACTTTATTGTTCACACAGGGATCGGGATTTGCGTTGTCGTCGCTTTCAAGACTCCTTCGTGCTGCAAATCTCCTGAGGGCCTTCTCACTTGAGAGTGGTTTGGAAAGAGTTTCCTGTTTTATATCATTTCATTGTGTACACTGCAATTGGCACTTGCGTTGTATTCGCTGTTAAGTCACTGAATTAGGACTGTTACTGTATTACTGTCGGGCCCTCTCTTGTATTTCTTCCTGAGGACTTTTCCAGGCTGACCCCAGTTTAACTGCTTCGTATTTTATATCACTTTATTATGTACATTGGCATCACTAGAGGGTGGTGTGAAAACAGTTCTTTTCTTCACTTTATTATGCATACAGGGATCGGGATTTGCGTTGTCGTCGCTTTCAAGACACCTTCGTGCTGCAAACCTCCTGAGGGCCTTCTCACTTGAGAGTGGTTTGGAAAGAGTTTCCTGTTTTATATCACTTTATTGTGTACACTGCAATTGGCACTTGCGTTGTCTTTGCTGTCAAGTCACCTTAATGATGAGATGATGAATTCATGATGAATTTGGACTGTTACTGTATTACTGTATGGCCCCTCTTGTGTATTTCTTCCTAAGGACTTTTCCAGGCTTACCCCAGTTTCACTGCTTTGTATTTTATATGACTTTATTATGTACACTGGCATCTCTAGAGGGTGGTGTGAAAACAGTTACCTTTTTCTCTTCATTTTATTGCGTACACAGGATCGGATTTATGCGTTGTCGCTGTCAAGACACCTTCGTGCTGAAAATCTCCTGAGGGCTTCTCACTTGAGAGTGGTTTGGAAAGAGTTTCCTGTTTTATATCACTTTATTGTGTACACTGCAATTGGCGCTTGCGATTTCTTCACTGGCAAGTCACCTTTATGATGAGATGATGAATTCATGATGAATTTGGACTGTTACTATATTACTGTATGGTCCCTCTTGTGTATTTCTACCTGAGGACTTCTCCAGGCTGACCCCAGTTTAACTGCTTCGTAAATTTTATATCAATTCATTATGCACACTGGCATCCCTAGAGGGTGATGTGAAAACAGTTTCTTTTTTCTTTACTTTATTATGACAGGGATCGGGATTTGCGTTGTCGCCGCTGTCAAGACACCTTGCTGCAAATCTCCTGAGGCCTTCTCACTTGAGAGTGGTTTGGAACGAGTTACCTGTTTTATATCACTTTATTGTGTACACTGCAATTGGCACTTGTTTTGTCTTACTGTATTACTGTAGGGCCCCTCTTGTGTATTTTTTCCTGAGGACTTGTCCAGGCTGACCCCAAATTAACCTCTGTGGCTTTATGGAGTTTTTCTTGCTCACTTGAGGGCGCGCTGAAACTTCTTCGTATTTTATATCACTTTATATGTACACTGGCATCACTAGAGGGTGATGTGAAAACAGTTTCCTTTTTCTCTTCACTTTATTAGTACACAGGATGGGGATTTATGCTTGTCGCTGTCAAGACACCTTCGTGCTGCAAAATCTCTGAGGGCCTTCACTTGAGAGTGGTTTGGAAAGAGTTTCCTGTTTTATATCACTTTATAGTGTACACTGCAATTTGCACTTGTTTTGTCTTACTGTATTACTGTAGGGCCCCTCTTGTGTATTTATTCCTGAGGACTTGTCCAGGCTGACCCCAATTTAACCTCTGTGGTTTTATGGAGTTTTTTTTTGCTCACTTGAGGGCACGCTGAAACTACTTTGTATTTTATATCACTTTATTATGTACACTGGCATCACTAGAGGGTGGTGTGAAAACAGTTTCCTTTTTCTCTTCACTTTATTGTTTACACAGGATCGGATTTGCGTTGTCGCCGCTTTCAAGACTCCTTCGTGCTGCAAATCTCCTGAGGGCCTTCTCACTTGAGAGTGGTTTGAAAGAGTTTCCAGTTTTATATGATTTCTTTGTGTTCTCTGCTATTGGCACTTGAGTTGTTTTCTCTGTTAAGTCAGTTATTTAGTAGTGTTACTGTATTACTGTAGGGCCCCTCTCTTGTATTTCTTCCTGAGGACTTTTCCAGGCTGACCCCAGTTTAACTGCTTCGTATTTTATATCACTTTATTATGTACATTGGCATCACTAGAGGGTGGTGTGAAAACAGTTTCTTTTTCTCTTCACTTTATTATGCACACAGGGATCGATTTGCGTTGTCGCTGCTTTCAAGACACCTTCGTGCTGCAAACCTCCTGAGGGCCTTCTCACTTGAGAGTGGTTTGGAAAGAGTTTCCTGTTTTATATCACTTTATTGTGTACACTGCAATTGCGTTGTCTTTGCTGTCAAGTCACCTT
Organism: Xiphias gladius; assembly: GCF_016859285.1. Taxonomy (NCBI): domain Eukaryota; kingdom Metazoa; phylum Chordata; class Actinopteri; order Istiophoriformes; family Xiphiidae; genus Xiphias; species Xiphias gladius. Next base: position 2,417 of record NW_024401859.1, on the reverse strand, counting down.
AATGATGAGATGATGAATTCATGATGAATTTGGACTGTTATTGTATTACTGTATGGCCCTCTTGTGTATTTCTTCCTAAGGACTTCTCCAGGCTGACCCCAGTTTCACTGCTTTGTATTTTATATGACTTTATTATGTACACTGGCATCTCTAGTGTGAAAACAGTTACCTTTTTCTCTTCATTTTATTGCACACAGGATCAGGATTTGTTTTGTAAATGCGTCAGCCAAGACACCTTCGTGCTGAAAATCTCCTGAGGGCTTCTCACTTGAGAGTGGTTTGGAAAGAGTTTCTGTTTTATATCACTTTGTGTGTATATTACACTGCAATTGGCACCAGTGCCCTTTCCACTGGCAAGCTTTTCTTTCACTGGCAAGTCACCTTTATGATGAGATGATGAATTCATGATGAATTTGGACTGTTACTGTATTACTGTATGGTCCCTCTTGTGTATTTCTACCTGAGGACTTCTCCAGGCTGACCCCAGTTTAACTGCTTCCAAATTTTATATCAATTTATTATGCACACTGCATCCTAGAGGGTGATGGCATACAGGATCGGATTTGCGTTGTCGCTGCTGTCAAGACACCTTCGTGCTGTCTCCTGAGGCCTTCTCACTTGAGAGTGGTTTGGAAAGAGTTTCCTGTTTTATATCACTTTATTGTGTACACTGCAATTGGCACTTTTTTGTTTGGACTGTTACTATATTACTGTAGGGCCCCTCTTGTGTATTTCTTCCTGAGGACTTGTCCAGGCTGACCCCAATTTAACCTCTGTAGGCTTTATGGGTTTTTTTCTTGCTCACTTCAGGAGGCGGCTCAGTATTTTATATCACTTTATTATGTACACTGGCATCACTAGAGGGTGGTGTGAAAACAGTTTCCTTTTTCTCTTCACTTTATTACGTACACAGGGATGGGGATTTGCGTTGTCATCGCTGTCAAGACACCTTCGTGCTGCAAATCTCCTGAGGGCCTTCTCACTTGAGAGTGGTTTGGAAAGAGTTTCCTGTTTTATATCACTTTATTGTGTACACTGCAATTTGCACTTGTTTTGTCTTACTGTATTACTGTAGGGCCCCTCTTGTGTATTTATTCCTGAGGACTTGTCCAGGCTGACCCCAATTTAACCTCTGTGGTTTTATGGAGTTTTTTCTTGCTCTTCACTTGAGGGCACTGAAACTACTTTGTATTTTATATCACTTTATTATGTACACTGGCATCACTAGAGGGTGGTGTGAAAACAGTTTCCTTTTTCTCTTCACTTTATTGTTTACACAGGGATCGGGATTTGGCTGTCGCTGTCAAGACTCCTTCGTGCTGCAAATCTCCTGAGGGCCTTCTCACTTGAGAGTGGTTTGGAAAGAGTTTCCTTTTTTATATCATTTCATTGTGTACACTGCAATTGGCACTTGCGTTGTATTCGCTGTTAAGTCACTGAATCTGGACTGTTACTGTATTACTGTAGGGCCCCTCTCTTGTATTTCTTCCTGAGGACTTTTCCAGGCTTACCCCAGTTTAACTGCTTCGTATTTTATATCACTTTATTATGTACATTGGCATCACTAGAGGGTGGTGTGAAAACAGTTTCCTTTTTCTCTTCACTTTATTGCGTACACAGGGATCGGGATTTGCGTTGTCGTCGCTTTCAAGACACCTTCGTGCTGAAAATCTCCTGAGGGCCTTCTCACTTGAGAGTGGTTTGGAAAGAGTTTCCTTTTTTATATCACTTTATTGTGTACACTGCAATTGGCACTTGCGTTTTCTTCACTGGCAAGTCACCTTGATGATGAGATGATGAATTCATGATGAATTTGGACTGTTACTATATTACTGTATGGTCCCTCTTGTGTATTTCTTCCTGAGGACTTCTCCAGGCTGACCCCAGATTAACCTCTGTGGCTTTATGGAGTTTTTCTTGCTCACTTAGGGGTGGCAACTTAAACTTCTTCGTATTTTATATCACTTTATTACGTACACTGGCATCACTAAAGGGTGGTGTGAAAACAGTTTCCTTTTTTTCTCTTCACTTTATTGCGTACACAGGGATCGGGATTTGCTTTGTCGTCGCTGTCAAGACACCTTCGTGCTGAAAATCTCCTGAGGGCCTTCTCACTTGAGAGTGGTTTGGAAAGAGTTTCCTGTTTTATATCACTTTATTGTGTACACTGCAATTGGCACTTGTTTTCTACTGTTACTGTATTACTGTAGGCCCTCTTGTGTATTTCTTCCTGAGGACTTTTCCAGGCTGACCCCAGATTAACCTCTGTGGTTTTTATGGAGTTTTTTCTTGCTCACTTGAGGGCGCGCTTGAAACTTCGTCAAGATTTTATATCACTTTATTATGCACACTGGCATCACTAGGGTGGTGTGAAAACAGTTTCCTTTTTCTTCACTTTATTAGCATTACACAGGATC
>NW_024401858.1:0-30033 GCF_016859285.1 Xiphias gladius | reverse complement strand
ATTAAAAGCCGTGAAATGGAAAGTGCTAAAGCTATACAAAAACGCCAATAACAATCAATAATGGATGGAAAAATATCTATATAAAAATATATTACAGTACATTATTACAGTAATAGAAGGACTGTATATGAATGGTGTAAAAAATTCACTATGTTTCTCATGGACCGACAATGCTAGTAATAATCGAGTATAAGTTGTCTAAAAAATACAACAACAGAACAAAGACAAGATATAAACATTTGATATCAAACCTGTAAAAGAAAAAAAAAAAAAAACGTCTATTTCATATAAAAACATAAAAAACCCAGTGTGTTGCTACATTCAATACTCATCAAGGCAAACTGTAGAACTCAGTTGTAGTGTAATTGTGCGCCAGTCCAGACAACTAGCCTGAGGACTTAAGAGCGCTCCATAATAAACATATCTAGAATAATTTGTCTATTTCCTGACGCATTGGACTGGAGAATGAGATATTCTGTCCTGTTTGGATGCAGGCGAGGTTACTTATCTAACTTCAGGTGGATCTGTATACATCTGCCACGAATGCTAAAGGAAGTTAACCTAAAAAATATTGAGGGTCTGCAACGTAGTTCTCCTGAGGCATGGATACAGCACATGCGTTTTGAAAACCTGGGTATTATGAACGGAGGTACTTGAACCTTCACTGGGCGGAACCCACTGAGCTGACAGGATTATCCATGTGGGCCAATACATTGCAAAAGGACTCAACGTAGCACCAAGTACTCGAATTGCAGCGACTGTTTTTCCAACTCTGTATCTTTTATGACCTCTCACAGGAATATGCAACAGGGCTACTATAGGGTCACAACCCGCGATTGAAGACCCCAGATGTGCGGAGCCTCTGTAACAGGATATCTTATTGCACGGAAATGAAAAGCCAGGATCTGCAGAAGTCGGGGTCTTCTGCAGTCGCTCCTTCACCATCAGAGAATTTTTCCTTCTATCAGGATAGCAAGAGGATCTGGAGGAGAGCCAAGAAGACATGCTCTCCTATTCTTTTCGACTCAATACAACCATACAATTCAACCATGGCCACCTCCCAAAATTAGCAGTACCCAGGCTGGCCAGACAGGCAGTGTGGCTCAGTGTGCTTATAGATGAGGTCAGGTACTGGGACACTGGGTGTGAGGGCTCTTGTCATTTATGTAGATAATGTCCGCATTTATACAAGGTCAGGTCACGCTTCATTCAGCATTTATCCAACTAATGATGCATATATATGACAACGCCCAAACAATGCTAAGTCTAAGAAAGTAGCGTTTATCAAGCAGGAGCATTTTGTCCAACCAATGTTATGTCGCGGAAACATCCAACCAATGTTAAATATATTATAGAGCTGCTCATCCAACCGAAACCATTTATCCAACCAATGGCGTTCATGAAGAGAGCTATCGAACCGGAGAGTATTGTCCAAACAAGGGCAGTTTGGTTCAAACAATGTCAAGTTTGGAAGGGGAACCTGTTTCAACCGGAGCATTTATCCAACCACTGTTATGTCTATCAAAACGCCAACCAATGTTAATTCTATGAATCAAATTTATGTTGTCCACTTGAAAAATAAAAAACATGATAAAACTTTCAAGTGTATGTGTGTTAGTTATTTGTTACAATTATTTTCCGCTTCATCGCATACCCTGCAAGATTTAACAGATACCACCTAATGTACTTCTAAAGTCACTTTTTAATTTTTAAACAAAAAACATTGGACCCTTTATAAAAATGTATGGATAGTACAAAACAGTTGTAACACTGTATGAATTTATTAAAATATACAAACTTTCACAAGTACAAAAAACACATTTACATGTTTTATAGTGTACAACTTAATAAGAAATGGTAAAGACAAGAAAGTCCAAAGGACTGCATCTCCTACAAATTCTAACAAATATAACTTCTTTCTTTTAAATGCTGTTTAAAAATATAAAGTTTAAATGGCAAGCAAAGCCGCAAAAAACGTCAATAACAATCATTAGATGGAAAATATCTATGCAAAAAATATATTACAAAGGTACATTACATTACAGTACAAACACCTGTGGCGAATGGTGTAAAAAATTCAATTAACATTTCATGGACCGAGCAATGCCAGTATTAATCGACATAGTTATCTAAAAAAAATACAACAACAGAACAAAGACAAGATATAAAACATTTTGATATCAAACTCAAAGAAAAAAAAAAAACTCATTCATTTCATATAAAAACATAAACCCAGTAAAAGGCGGTTATCTGCTAATACTCATCAAGGCAAACTGTAGAACCCTAGTTAAAAGCATTCAGTAGTCCAGGACAACCAGCCTGATGAATTTAAAGCAGACGCCTCCATAATAAAACATATCTAGAATAATTTGTCTATTCTGAATATTGACTGGAGAATGAGATATTCTGTCCTGTTTGGATGCAGGCCAGGGTTAATATTCCATTTCTGAACCGTGATCAAGATCGGGTTTAACAATGCTGGGGCCAGTTAACCTAAAAATATTGAGGGCCTGCAACGTGTTTCAGAGGCATGGATGGCTGGCGTTACGCGCCTTTGAAAATCCCGACATGAACGGAGTGGTACCTGAACCCCACTGGGCGGAACCCAATTGAAATATGCAGCATTTATCCATGTGTCATCATACTGGGCAAAGGACCCAACGTATTCCTACACCGTTATCGATTGCAGCGACTGTTTCAACTCTGTATCTTTAAGACCTCTCACAGGAATATGTAACAGGGCTGGTCACAGTGGTCGACACCCGCGACAGAAGACCCCAGATGCAAGGAGCCTCAGGCTGAGGATGGACTGGGGCTGCACAGAGTCGAAAGCCAGATCCTCTGCAGGTTGGTCCTCTGCAGTCGCCTCCCTCCACCATCAGAGATGAGAATTTTTCCTTCTATCAGGATAGCAAGAGGATCTGGAGGAGAGCCAAGAAGACATGCTCTGGCCTCTTCGACCACATGTTCCATACAATCTCAACCTCATGGTCACCTTCCCCAAATTAGTACCATGGCTGGGACAGACAGGGCGGTAGGGTTTGCGTGCTTAGATGAGGCCGTGGTACTGGGACACTGTGTGAGGGTCTTTGTCATTGCGGTGATACGTCCGCACTTCATAATGGTCAGGTCAATGCCTATCTAGCATTTGTCCAACCAATGATATATATAAATGGCAACGCCCAAGCAATGTTAAGTCTATGAAGGAGTTATCCACCGCGGAGCATTTATCCAACCAATGATATATATATGCGATACATATCCAAACAATGTTAAGTCTATGAATCTAAAATTTTCTTTTAATTTAGTGGCAGTTAAGCCCGCAGTTCAGCCCTTTCTCCTGGTATTTAGCTCACGGTACAATATTATGACCCCATTTAAACTTTCTTTTTCACTGCTTGGTACCGCCAGTTTACACTTCTTATCTTTTATTATTCCACCCTTCATACTACTAACTGATTCTTCTATATAAATTCAAGCCAGCAATTCAATTTCTTTAGCTTCAGCTTTCCAGAAGGAATCACCACTTTCTATAAATTGCATTTTCTAGTTATTATTCCACCATTTTTGGATTCATGAGTCCTTCTACATAAAGTTCGACAGATATTATCAGATGATTCTGTTTTCAGACTTCTCTATATCAAAAAATATTCAATATTTTGTCTGCACTAATAGAAATAGTAATGGATGGAATGGTTGAGTTGCTGCCACCAGATTTAAAGTGTTCTAAAGCGAAAAGACAGGGAATTGCTCTGAAAGAATTTCGCTTAATTCTTCCTCACAGCCACAACCACTCACATACTTGCCAGAGCTAAAATGGAAATGCTCAGAGACAAATGCCTACTAAAATAATGATGATTTAAAATTTGAACTGATGAGCCCTTAAAGGGCAGGAGTACCATCCAAATGCCTGAGAATATAAGGCAAATAAGAACTATTATCCTATGAGAGAAAAAAGACCTTTTTTAACTTTTTAAATTTTTCCACATTTTGACACCAGGAACAAAGAATGCATATACTGTGTGCAGCAAAAGTCTTGTAGTGCTCACAGTGTACAAACTTTGGCAATAGGGTTTACTGTCTTTTGACTGAATACCAAAAAATTTGGAAAGGTGCGCTTGAGCCAAATCATACACTAAAGCCTGTGAGCCACTGTGCAGTCCAAGCATTTAAAATCACTTCAGGTTTACTTTGGTGTTGCTGGTCATGCTGACTGAATCAGATCAGTTGAGAATAGACTCTTGGTGTCTGCGCGACATCAAACACTTGACTACATTTCTGTCAAAGTCCTGCTACATACAAAGCTCTACACTATATAAAAGACACATGGATTCACACATACTTCAGCAGATTTCACTGGAAATAAGTTTTAGTACAGTTTCCTTAGTCAGGAGATCAGTGGCGGCCCAAAGACTTACATCAGAAGCATGACCGAAAGTGTAACGGTGTTGACAAAAGGTATGTCAGAGTTAGAGGTCATGACAAGGCCCCAACCATCAAATTCAACCCCTTATGTGACAGATGCCATTACGATAGATAACATTGTATTACAAAAGAAGTTAGAATAAACTCTTTAAAATGAATGATGTTTTATTAAATGAATTGTGTACAATAAAGTAGTCGAGAACACAGTTTATTCTTTTGAGTGTTTGGATGATTCAACAGATGGAGTGGTGATTACAGAAAAACTTTTGATACAATCAAGAAGAAGGCCAAAGTGGCCATTATAAAAACCGTATTTAAAACCTAATAAAAAATACATAACACTAAATGAAACAGTATTATATACACATGGAGCAAAAACACAAGACAACCCCAAATAGTCATGCGAAGCCTAGAGACAGCTGATTCCGATACTCACAAACAGGATATAAAAGAGTTGGAGTTATAGACATGTTAGTAGTCCAATCTTTGATTAAATCTTTCTGATCATGCTTTTCCAGTCGCGACAAATAAAAAGGCTATAATAATAGTTCTTGGGATCAACGATTGATCCTCAGCACATGCCACACTCAATCTTTGTCATTTCGGTGTACACTGTACAAAACAAGCCACAATCAGTAGGTGTTGGACTCTTATAATAGCAGAAGCATGCAAAGGTGTGTCATGATTCTTTCATTCTATTTACAGAAAGACAAAAAAAAGCACCTTTCTACAACAAATATTCTAAAGCTAAGAAAATGAAATCAATGTTCATAAATACATATTTATGGTGATGAATGTCCTGCATCATATGGTCGGGTCATTTATTCAAAGATTATCCAACCTAATGATATATATATGACAACGTCCAAACAATGTTAAGTCTATGAAAGTAGCGCTTAGTCCTCACACCGGCATTTATCCAACCAATATATATATAAGACAACGCCCAAAACAATAAAAAGAGTCTAAGAAAGAGCGTTTATCCAACCGGGAGCATTTATCCAACTAAGTCAGATATATATAGCGATGTCCAAACAATGTTAAGTCTAAGAAAGGAAGTGCCATTCAAGCAGTGAGCATTTGTCCAACCAATGTTATTATGTCTATGGGAAACATCCAACCACGTTAAATATATTATAGGAGCCGCTCATCCAACCGGGAGTATTGACCAACCACTCAGTGAAGAAGTATCGAATCGAGAGCATTTGTCCAAATTGAGCAAGCAGTTTGTCCAAACAATGTCAAGTTTGAAGGGGAACCTGTCTCCAACCGAAAGCATTTGTCCAACCACTGTTATGTGTCTATCAAGCGCCAAACCATATTAATTCTATGTGAAATCAAACTTATGTTATCACTTGAAATAAAACATGATAAACTTCTTTCAGAAGTGTATGTGTGTTGTTATTTGTTTACAATTAACTTCCCGCTCGCATCGAGATCTGCAAAGACGTTAATGAGATACCACCGTAATGCAGTCACTTTTAATTTACTTATCGGAACATACAAAACATTGGACCCTTTATATAAAATGTATGGATGTACACAAGCAGTTAATGAACTGCTATGAAATTTAGTAATTGCAGGATAATAAGCTTTCACAAGTACAAAAGCACATTTTTACATGTTTTTATAGTGTACAACAATAAGAAATGGTAAAGACAAGAAAGTCAAGGACTGCATTCTACAAATTTAACAAATATAACTTTCCTTTAAAATGTGCGCTGCTTGAAAATATTAAAGCCATTGAAGAATGGAAAGTGCTAAAGCTATACAAAAAACGTCAATAACAATCAATGGATGGAAAATATCTGATATAAAATATATTACAAAAAGGTACATTACATTACAGTAATAGAAGGACTGTATATGAATGGTGTAAAAATTCACTCACATTTCCCTCATGGACCGATAATGCCAGTAAGCATAATCGATATGTTGTCTAAAATACAACAACAGAACAAAAGACAAAGATATAAACATTTGATATCAAAACCTGTAAAGAAAAAAAAAAAAACTTTTTTCATTCATTTTCATATACAAAAACATAAACCCAGTGTTAACTAACCTTACATTCTGTACAATACTCATCAAGGCAAACTATGAGAACTCAGTTGTAGTGCAATTGTGTCGTCAGTCAGGACAACCAGCCTGAAGGGCGAAGAAGCGCTCCATAATAAACATATCTAGAATAATTTGCTCCATTCTGACGATTGGACTGAGGAAAAGTAGAGATATTCTGTCCTGTTTGCGATGCTGGGGAGGTTCATTTATCTCCAATTTCAGGTTGGTCAGGCATCGGGCTACGAATGCTGGGAAGGCTAGTTAACCCCCTAAAAATATTGAGGGTCTTAGCAATGTTCTCATTGAGCGGATACAGCACATCACGCGCTCTTTGAACAGGTAATCCCGAATATGAACGGAGTGGTACCTCTGAACCCCTACTGGGCGGGAGAGAGGGCCACCGAGCGACAACCGAATTATCCGCTATGGTGTCATCACTTACTGGATTAAAAGGACCCAACGCAGAGCCTACACCGTTACTGCGATTGGCAGCGTTACTGTTTCTTCAACTCTGTACATCTTTAAGACCTCTCTCACAGGAATATGCAACAGGGCTGGTCAAGCGTAGTGAGCTTGACAACCCGGCGATTGGAAGACCCCCAGATGCAAGGGAGCTTCTGTACAGGATATCTTGGCTCGCACGCAGAGTTTAGCCAGTTAGATCCTCTGCAGAAGTCGGGAGTTCTCTGCAGTCGCCTCCCTTCCACCATCAGAGAGCGGAGAATTCTTCCCTTCTATCAGGATAGCAGAGAGTGATCTGGAGGGATAGGCGAAGAAGATATGCTTCTCCCTATTCTTTTCGACCAATACAACCATACAATCTCAACCCTCATAGTCAAATCTTCCCCAAATTAGTACTCTATGGTTGCCAGGACAGACAGAGTGAGGTGTGGCTCAGTGTTAGCAGAATGAGGCCCGTGGTACCTGGGACACCTGTGTGAGGGTCTTTGTCATTTATGTAGGATAATGTCATTTTCTATAATGGTCAGATCATTAGTCTATCTGGCGACTGTCCAACCAATGATATATATAAATGGCTTAACGTCCAAGCCAATGTTAAGTCTCTCTCTGAAAGGGCGTTCACATCCAACCGCCGGAGCATTTATCCAACCAATAGTCGATATATATGACAACAACTGTATCAACAATCTTCTAGGAGTCTATGAATCTGCAATTATTTTACAATTTAGTGGCGATTCAAGCCCATGATTCAACCCGCTTCTTTCCTGCAGTACTTTAGCTCCAAATCAGCCCTGTACCAGCTCCCCACATTTCGCTTAAACTTCTTTCATTGTTTACAATTCACAGTTTACACTTCTTTCATCCCTTTTTTACTATTCCAACTCCTTCATACTACTTCAACAGATTCTTCATACAAATTCAAGCCAACAATTCACTTAGCTTCAGCTTTCTAGAAGGAAGAACCCACATATTCTTCATAAATTGTAGGCATTTCTGAATTATTATTCCACCATTTTTGGATTCATGAGGTCCTTCTAGTATAAAGTTCGATTAGGATAGTATCAGATGTATTCAGTTTTCATAATTCATACTCCCAAAATATTCAACATTTTGTCTGCAATTTTTTCAGCAAAAGCTGAATGGATGGAATAGTTAGGAGTTGCCAGTTTCACACTAGAAACTTCAGATTTAAAGTGTTCACCAAGCATTCACCTTGTAATCTGCTCCTGAAAATTCTGTAGCCTACTTCTCACAGCTCATTTCACTCTTCACATACTATATGTTTACAGGCAGAAAATTTGTGCTCTTTCAAATTAATGTCATTACCAACTTCGCAGCCAAACCATTTAAAATTTGAATTCACGAGCCTCCAAAATTAACGGAGGTACATAATCTTACAGACAATACCACAATCCTCGCAAAGACCCGCTCTTTAAATTTTCACATTTTTGACACCAGGAACAGGTACAGCACACTGTATGCCTTCAAATCTTCTTAATTAACTCGCGTGTACAAGCACAGCAATAAGTTTACTGTCTTTGACTGAATAAACAAATTTGAAAGAAAGGGTCGCGCTGAGCCCGTCACACACTAAGTCACAATGTTGTCCTCAGCAGAAACAAACATTTAAAATCTATGGCTACTTCTAAGTTAACGGTAATTTTCAAACACCAGATCAGATCAGTTGAGTTAGACTACTTTCACCGTTAATCTGGTGATTGTAAAACACGCCAGCTGACATTCTGTCAAAGTCCTGCTACATACAGTTTCCACCTGCAAAAGCACATGGATTTACACATACTTCAGCATTTCACTGGAAAATAAGTTTTAGTACAGTTTTGGTCAGGGAGACTTTCTGCAGTTAATTTCAGTGGTGAAACACTGGTCAAAGTAAACCTCCAAGACAGTTACAGGGGCTTAACAGGAACAGACACATAAATATATAAGAGGAACACATGGACATTCAGCTTTATGCTCATACACAGAAGATAAATAACTTTTTATCGCTTTGTATGTATATCACATACAGAGACTCCATTTTCTGCAAGCTGAAATTTTGCCTCCCCCCCTTCACTGCTATTCTGCTGATAACCTACCCTTTCCATTGACTCTATACAGGAATTCCAAGTCTTATCATCCATCATAGTACTTACCAGAATGTGAAATGCTGGATGGCAAATAAACAGTCTTCCAGTTAGTGAGGCAGGACAAAATGATTGTTTTTAATGTAACCAGAGATCCTCCCAGAACAATTATTTTTAACTGTTCCCAAGATTGATGTAGTGCAGTAACAGCCTCAAAGCTTTGGGATAGTCTTTAAAGCTTATAAATCCAAATGTTTTCCTCGGTTGACCAAAGACATAGACAAACTCTTATCGTCAAATCTTTTCAAGGGCCTTTGCTTGCTCTTGACTGAATTTTACTTCTATTGTTTATCGCCCTTTAATTAAAATTGGTACCTTCACTTTGGTTAACTGTTTTTAACTGATGCTATACTCAGTAAATCTGATTTGATTTGACTTACACTGCACTGTGACGCAATCCTTACAAAACTCTGCACAAATCTTCGCCAGCTAAATCAAAAATATTTTTTGACATTGCCTTTAAAATTACCCACATTAGTGTTTTCTGTTCTGATCACGATCTGAGGTGCCCTATTGGCAGCACAACATCAAAAATGCATACGCCAACTTTGTTACCCATAGTTCATATAAACAATACTGCAGACGACACCTAATTCAAACTTTGCTTCCCTAACATAGAGGGTGTCCTCAGGTAGCCTATATATTGGCAGATAAACTAAACACATAACAAGCTAACAAACAGCTTTTACTGATGCATTTCCTAATTTTATCAGATGGCGGGAATGAAAAAGCAACTAGGAGAGTCTGGCAATAATAATAATGTGACGTATTAGGTGTTAGTAACATTATGACAAAAATAAAACTGTCATGCTGAACTGCTGGAGGTAGTTTGTGTAACTAATTATCTCCCTGAATGTTAATTCCATTTTTGTCAGAAAGTGATGTTTTGTATTACAATTCAGGTGGGGGAATGCTAAAACATCAATTCCCTACCTCAAAATACTTACTTCGCACAATAACTAATGTAAATACTGGCTAAGTGTTGAGATTATTAAGGAGTTGAAGTAAAAGATGCCATCCTGTTGTCGCTTTTCCATGTCGTGTTATTGTTGGACTGGAATTATGCAGCTAAACTATGAAAGTGACCTCTACACAGCCCACTGATATGTGTGTTTAGTGCTGTCAACTACCTTTGTTCACCTTGTTAGCAGGGGCTAACCAGCAAATTATCTCTTAGCTGACACATCTGGTCTCAGCCAACCATTATAAGAAAAAGTAGGATTTAGAGCCAAATGAGCAGTGGTGATTGTTGACACGTTGCAAGCTTCCAGGAAAATCTGAAGAGCGGCAGCATAAACCTCTGTATATCATTCATGGTAACACTGTGAATCAAGATGTTTTGGACACCGTATTTTTATGTACTTTGTTTTTTCTGACAAAATATCCCAACACTTCTTTATAACCTTTTATGCATATATTTAAACACTTTCAAAGTATAGCCCAGCATCTGTCCCTCATGATCCTTATACAGTAACCTTGTCTGACTTCCATGCTAATGTAAACACAAATACAATATTTTATCACGCTTAAGAGTATATACACCAATCAGCACATTTAAAAACCAGTTAATGTTTTTGGCTGAATAAAAAGTGGATATATGCAATATGAAACATACAATAATTATACGTAATATATATATATATAGAAAGAGATAGTATGAATAGACCTACATATTTATCAACATATATATATATATATCATTATATTACTATGATTATAACCTCAAAATAAATGTATAGTAAATCAATATATATCTATTACTCCATAGGTTCTTGACTCAAGCATGATACATAGTTTAACAATTCTGTATATGCTGTTGACAAATAGATAAAAGAAAGAATCAGTCATTAAATGGATTTTCTCACTTTACAAGTTGGAAGTGACCCCAGTTGTGATGTTCAAGGATGGAAAGCCAGGAGAATGCATTGTTAGTAAAGTTCTCCCCCAAATCCTGCAAAAGACAGATCTGCATGTGTTGTGTGTGTGATATGTGTGTGTGTGTGTGTGTGTGTGTGTGTTGCATGGGGATTATAGTCCCGAGATCTCCTGTCAATGGATCTTTTTTCTCCTCTCAAAACTGTAGGCAGTGTGTTGAGAGCTACCTCAAACTTTGCTACCATGTTCTCGTGTGATGCCAGGCATAATCAGCAGTATTGTTCCCACGGTCGGTCTGTCTTCTCTCTCTATTTAACTGTCATGTCAAAGGTTCTTTATGTAAAATACATGCACACCATTTTGATTGATTACTTCATTAAGCTCTTGAACTTTCAAAGGAACTGTCTTAACCAAGTAATTTTCCCCACTCATGGGAATTGAGTCCAAGTCAGTGAGAATCCAGGGTTTAAGCCTGGAAAATCTTTGGAATGGTCTAGGTCACACCATTCAATCAATAAATATTGCAACATAAATAATAATATAATATAAAGCATGGCTTTTAATGAAGATACGTGTTAATTGAACTGCATCCTGGTATTCAGAATATTTCTAATATTCTTCCCCACTCACATTTGCATAAGAATTAACAGAAACATTATAAAACCTCTTAATATAGACGGCCCGGTTCAACATACTACTAACCATCCTCCAATGATAAAATATAGTTAAATTAATACCTCTGCAACAGGGTCGGTCTAAATAGGCATTATTATCTTTGGCAAATGGCATGATCCAGCATGGCTGGGCTGTTGAATTATTATTTTGTACAGTAGGAATACTTCAGGTGCCTTATGTAGCAATAAATTACTAAATAAGACAAGCTGAATATGTTTATGTGTTCTGACAAGCCTACTGAAAGGCTCTGTCATCTGGCTGCTTTGGTTTTATAGGATCAGAGGAACCGGACAAATCAGTTTTTAATCAGTCTGCATGTTCCTTTGAGCCTTTAATGATTATGCAAGAATAAATTCCTCTGCCAAAATCTGATTTACTATGTTAGAGAGTTATCAATTTGTTTCAGAATACTTTTAAAATGTTCTACACTTATTTTCCGGAAATAGAAATGTATGTTTGTTTTACTTATACTTGCTTCATTTTTAGTAACCTGACAGCATAAATGCTGATCACTGTGACCTCACTGTGTTAGACATCTTTTTCTAGTATATTTGTGCCAGGTTTGATACAGGTGGGTTTGCACTGGTACGTACTCCCCCTCAGAAGCATGTATACATTATGGCACACTTTCTAAAGTCGACACACGACAATCACTTTCACCTTCTCCAGCCTGCTTTAATATGTTGCCAAAATAACTGCCAGCCATATATAAATTAAAGTATTACGGCATTAAAATATTGTTGCAAACTAAATAAAGTATTTATTAGCAACAAAATTCAGCTTGCCTTAAGCAATGACTGAATCAAGATTTCTCCTCAGAACTTCCCACGTGGCTGTATGCTACTCACTGCTGGGGAGAACAGTACCATTATTACAAGCCCACACAAGCCCATATATGCTTCCGAGTCAGCTCCCGGTCTTACTGATAACGACTCTTGTATCAGCGCTATCCTCAACACTTCCATATGTATGCCGAACTGCAGCCCTTATTAACTTTGGCGCTCCCAGATTGATTCATGCATGTAAGTCAGACAGTAGTGCCTGTGCTTATCGGCCTATTAGCCTATAAATATACTGTTAAGTCAACTTTCCTATGGCTGTGAATAAGAGACAACTATACAAAGTGATTGATCTGCAATGGCAAAATGGCGAGCAGTGATCCTGTAATATTCATATGTTTGGCAATCAATACAAACTGGGTGTCTGTGGCGACATTCCTGGAAAAAATGCCGTGTCTAGGTTAATTGACCTAATGCAAAATGAACATTTCCTACCTACTGCAGCTTCACATTAAAAGCTTTGTTCGCTGCTTTGGAAACACAACTGGGATGACTTTTAGTATTGGCCAAGTAAGTCACTGGAAATACAGTGTGTTTGCCAGAGTGACCTTACCACCACCACCTGTCATTCATCATCAAAGAATGCATCTCTCAAAAAAAGACAAATTGTAATATTCATATTTGTAGTACCTACTAAACTTCAGGTGTCTCAATGGCGACATTCCTGGAAAAAAAATGCGGGTGATAAAGGTTACCCTTTGTGCAAATAAGAACATTTTCACTACTTTTCGCAGCTTCACATTAAAAGCATTTAACAGTTCAAACCTAGGTTGACTTTTATTCCAATGAAATCAGTCACTGGGAGCTCGGTGTGTTTACACCAGTGACCTTACCTACTTACCACTGTCATTCATCAAAATGCATCTACAAAAGACAATTGATTGTAATATTCATATGTTTGTAAAGAATTACTTTCACAAACTGGGTGTCTCAATGACGCATTCACTGGAAGAGCAAAATAAATCGTGAAAAATTCCTGCCTTAATGCAAATAGAACATTTCCTACTGCTGCAGCTTCCGCATTAAAAGCATTACGCAGTTGGAAACCTGAGATTAACTTTTACTGTGAAGTATTCACGCTAAATACAGTGTGTTGCCATGATGACCTATACCACTCTCACCACTGTCATTCATCAAAAATGCATCCTACAAAAAACAGGTGTATCCAAGCGGATCAATTTTAAAATATTGCAGGAAGTTAAGCTGACCATACGTTGTATACTCAAATGCGATGTGAACTCCCAAGTCTGAAAAAGTAAAACCAATGCAGAAGTCCAGCTAATAGCAGCAATACCACCTGTGTAGCCCACTAGGGGCCAAAACCCAAAAATCTCTGACTCCAATAGACTCTCGTTCAAAAGCATCAACTTCTCTTAAACAAATTCTAAGTCGGTATGGTGGTATATCAGTATATAGTGTCATTAGCTTCAATTCTCTCCTTCTCACGATCAACGGTCCATCTGAAAACCATCCCTTAACCAATTTATGTATTTGGGAAGCGTGCCTGGTTTTGATTGACATATCTGGTCTGCAGCCGGTCTGGTGAGATTGGGCCAGGAGTGTCATTCTGCCAGTGGTGAGAGTTGCACTCAATTGTTTTCTATTAAATTGTCTTGTATTTAATTAATTGTTTTATAATTAATTTCTGTAATTTTTATTATAACTAGGTATTTACAACAGTAATTAGTGGTTATCTTCGGCCCATTCAGTGGAATGGCACATTTTCCTAGAAACATCATTTTGCTGATCATGCAGCTTGTAATAAGATTTAGCCTTCCCCGCTGATTCACCTGTAAGTATAGCGTATTCTTAAAATTCAATTATCTGAACAGACGGCTCCAAGGATTCCTGGTATCAATTTTTCTGATAAAATAAATGTTTATTTTCTTAATGATTTCCAATTTAAATGGCCTTAGTTTATAATACATTCCTTTTAAGTCAAGTATAAATATTGGCACAATACACCCCAAAAGTTGAATATTTTTTCCCTAGGTGTTTTGACCAGAAAAGAGAGACAAATAGCATCTTCAAGATTAATATCACAGTCAACGTGAATGACCAGGATGCGCTTTGCTATCTTAAAGCTAGCTTCAGCTTACTAATGTTATGATGGAAGCTGAGGAATCACGAGGATAGATGAAGAGACAAGAAAGAAAAAGAAATTAGGATCGCTAAATAAAGCAAATGGGACAACATTGTGATTCTTAAGTTTGATGTAGAGAAGCCTAAAACAATTCACAGGTTGTAAGATTTATTTACTCCCAATAACCGTTGGAAGATTCAGCACCCAAGAATGTGATCAAATGAGTGACCTGACTTTTCTAGATTAACTACTACACTTAAATTGCCCTTTGAGATAAGCTGGAGAAAAAATTCCCTCTATCTGAAAATTGAAGTGACTAAATCCCTTTCTTGAAGTTAATCTAAAGAGGATCAAACAGGAAATGTTAATAATATGTTACTTCTGAAGTGCTTCCACATAGGTGTTATCTCATAATTCAGTATAAAGACATTTAGTTAGCCTAGAACATTGTTTTAAGTACTAGTTAAAATCTCTATTTAGAAAGTCTGTTCATTTTACTACCATGATCATATCTGAAAAAGTTAGAAACTGTGTATTATGTATACTACACAATGTACAGAAAAAAATGTGCCGTATGAGGTTTATTCATAATACTGTCAGTTCATATGTGATAGTCCTCAACTTCAAACCAAACATTCCTGCACTTATCCTGACAAGCTCGCATCCTGTATGCATGATTCGGCTGTGATTCACGGTGTCGTAACTTCAAAGACTTTTCTTTTACTGCAATTTGAAAGGAATCCACACCTTTAACAGGAAATAGCCATGTACTGCTAGTACTAGCAACTTAGAGTATGTGTCAAGACATGCCATTCTTCGGTAATGTGCCTGAACAATTGACAGTTGCAAAAGCAGTTAAGTAATTGATATCTGCGCTGATAAGCCCATATGATCGTTTTCATTTGATGGAGATTTTCAAAAATGTCGGTGTTGTTGCAGCCCACATATTGCAGTGGTATTCATTAAGCAACTAACTGTTATTGTACAATTCAGAAAAGTCCGGTAATATAGTATGTACGCTTGCAAGTTGTCGATCATAGTTTCCTGTTCCAGTTAATTTTTTATATAAACCTATATAAGCAATTGCTGAGTAATTTTCCATCCTTTACTAAAGCAACTTGCCTGGTTTTTACATATTATCATATGCCTCCAAAATGAATATAGCTTTACACTTTACTATATCATTAAATCAAATAAATTCTTATCAGATATATACATCCATAAAACCATCCAACAAACTTAGAGGAACGAAAATAAACTACTTAAATAACCTTTATTGCACATTAAAAACTGTATTAGTTTAAACAATTTTATCATCAATAGCCTTAACACTGAAAAAGTGTATAAAAAGAATATAACAAATGTATGAATTCTTGATAACTTGTTAACAAAAATAATAATAAAAATAAAAAAATACAGCTGAAACTAAAGGTAAGACATAGACTTCAACTGTCACCTGAACAAGTTTCGTATAATAGAAAATAGATAGTTGGATCTCCAGTGCAACATAATTTTTTAGTAACAAATTGCATAACTTACAGTAAAATGAAAACTAAAACATAATAATAATACTTAAAATATAAACTACGGCACTTCGGTGCAGCAGATCTGTACACTGTGAGTAAAGTCCAAAAGCCTGGAGGTACAAGGAGGTAAAAGCAGCCTTCTGAATTCAACTAAGCTTAGTGCAGCAGTCCACTAAGATTGGCTGTAATGCGCATGATTGAAAAACTTTATTTACGGCAGTCGTAAGTGAAATTAACAATATTACCCAAAAGTCAAAGGAGCCATTATTTTCATCAGTCTTATTAAGTGAAACAGTTTTATGCTCTTTCAGCTCACAGCAACACAGAAAAACTTCAATTCTGGGAAGTCTATTCGTATTAACAATTTCTTGGTTTAATTGAGTCACTATGAAGGCAGGGACAAAAGAAAGTCAATCTGATAGAGGATATTTAAAATGTAGAATTTGCCCCATGTAACTGCTCTCTCTCCAGCTAAATAAAGTGATGCTTTCTGAGACAACAGCACTGATATCAACTTCTGTGATACAAGGAGAACTGTGAACTACTCCTTGAAATATGAACTGGAATGTGTTTTAAAAACTATTTCCAATCTGTTACAGCTACAAGTGTTAGAATTAAAAAAATACAAATAATAACAAAATTCTACTCATTTATTGCTAGGCATGACTACTATGGGAAATACGTTCGAGGGACTAAAAAAAAATGCATTAAGACTCAGCAGCAAACAAACTGTCACACATGAACATTTCACCCTTGGTGAATTTGGGCTTTAATGGACTCGACCAAAACAGTTTAAAAAAATATAATTTCCTTTGTGGTGAAATAGCTTCCACAGTCTAAAAATATCCCAGGGATCATCCAGACATATATGTGAGGAGGTGTTGATGTGAAAGCTACCACCTGGAACAATGAACAACCAGACTTACAGTATGTAGCCATAACACTGGCCTTTCACATGGCTTCTGAGCTTGATTGGCACCAGCCTTCCACCTGCATCTCTGGGTGTGGGTCCTCCTTCTTCTTTCTTTGACAGGGTTTGCACTTGACACATCCCCAAAGTAATTCCCCGCGGCGGTGGATGAAGAAGGAGGATATCTGGGACTGCTATCATATGTAGAAGCTGGTGGCAGAAAGAGGAATTGAAAACTGGCTCACCTCAATCCCTCTCAGTCGAACCAATGGATAGAATATGCCATTAACTACCAGGGTTGTTCCCCATGGTGTCTGTAGTCCACGCCTTGGATGTAGTCTTCCCCAATAATCCAGACCTTGGCTAGAAGCACAGATATTATATAGCTGAGAAATGTATCAGAATTGGCAGGCTATAGAAAAAAAGAGCAAAAGAAGCAGCCCTCTTATTAGACCAAGAATCCACAGAGTTATCAATAAAATACATTATTCCTAAGCTTTAGTTGTAAAAAAAAAAAAAAAAAAAGTGTAGTACTGTTATACATTAAATACAAAAATTAACTCATTCTCGCCCGCTGGCATTTTCTTAGTGCTTTAAATTTGACATTTGATGCCTATCATTAACAATAAAAGCGAAGGACCTTAAAATGTTAATATACACTCATAGCGTTAAGTGAGCTAATTTCACCATATGATGGAAACGCGTTGAGGCGTAACAGTCCTTATAATAATATTATCTTTTTGTAACCATAACTTCAGGACAATCAACAACCATTAACACTCTTAAGATGCATTAAGATGAGTAGCGTAGCCATAGATTTCACTAAAATCAATTTTAAAACACCAATGTTATAATATGTTCACCAGTACCATTCTTCACGCCTAAACTTAACCATGAATATGGGCGACCCATTAAGAAAAATGTTACTTCATTACCAAGGTTGGAATTGAAAAAAAAAGAATATACCAGTCACAAAATTGAAACAAAAAGGATTTATCAACATTAAGAGGTGGTTGCTCAGAAGCTGACCGTGGAAGTGTCAATTCCTATTTATTGACGCGAGATCCCCAATATGATTATGAAAAGTAATTTTTAAGTTTAGGCCTGCAAATCTACTAATGTACATATCATTCTTAATTTTTCAAGCATGTTGAATTAAAAAACTTACTACATCTGGTTAAAAATGTCTCATATCCTTCTTTTCTTGAAAAGATAAACAGAGGATTAATCTAGTATTTGTACTTTAATTATTAAAAAACATTTTGCTGCTGTACTGATGTACTTTTACTTAAGTATGATGTTCCATGCAAGAGACTTTACTGTGTGGGTTGGATTATTTTTACATCATGGGTACTTTTTGTAAATTTTCACTTATTCAGGATCTGACCATACTTCTCCCACTGCTATATATAGCTGAAGAGATGATCTTGACTGGCGTACAATTTATTCATGATATTTCTAAGGCTGGCAATTCCACGTTCAAAAATGAATATATATAACTAATGCAAACTAAACTGGGTTACACAACATGTGCAACCATTGAAATGAATTTTACAACAACAGCCTAATATTCATAGTTCACCTGTGGGTATAACATTTTCTAAATTTCATAAGAATCTGTGTTTAACAGTAACATTTAAGTGAACCTTCCTAAGCAAAAGTTGATTGATTGTGGTTGCGCTTGTTTGCAGGAAGACTCATGCATCGTGAAGCAGCATACAGATCCTGTTGGTCACAGAATACGTTCAGAGTCTGCACCAAATGTTGTGTAAACCAAGCTTGAGCATTCTCGCACTAATGCTCGAGTGACAGGGGCTGGTATCTTCATGTGGGACAGGAGGGCTCTGGTTTATGTTCTCCATTAGAACTTTGCTCTCCTCTTTCACGTTTTAAACACCATTCACATTGTTTCCCTCTTATAGCTATGATTGGGAGTTTAGTGCATAAACTACTTGAGTATGTGATGAAGTATTAAGGTAATGATAATGGAAGATTTAAGACTTCTGGAGGAAACATTAGAATATACGCTCCATAAGGAAGATGGACAATTAACTTTAATTGAATCGTTGATACTGCACTGATAAATTAAGATATATTTTCTAGTCATTATGTTTTTTGTCAGAAAAATGTATGTAACCTATCGCCTTTGTCTTTCTCTAATTTTTTCTTATAACTACATAGGTCCAGGTACATCCTGTTAACATTAATTGTCCTTGAGATCTTTCTACTAACCAGATTGGAAGGAACACTTACTGTAACCAAAATTGAATTCATTGGACATACTTTGAAAAGGCTACTCCTCAGTTTATAGGTTCTAATTCACACTGCATGTCCGGAAAGAAAGCAAACCATGAAGTCCAGGAATTCTCTGAAGCCTGCTGTGACCAAGCTAATGGCGAGGCAAACGCTCAGGGATAAATACTGCAATCAGAGCAAAAGGTAGAAACCCCATTAAAAACCACAGTGGCCTCAATAATTGTGAAATAGAAGATCTTTGGACGTGACAGGACACTTCTAGTTGGCTGTCCAGTCAAACTGAGTAACCGGAAGAAAGGCCTTGATTTTTAATAAACACGCTTTCACTTTGTCATTATATGTTCATGAATGTAGACTGATAGACAAAATGTCAATTCATGCATTTAAAATTACATCCAACAAAAATAAAATTGTGAAGGGGTTGAATACCTTCTGAAGCCACTGTAGTTAATTAAGGTTTTACATCTTTGATTTTTTTCGTTTCTCTGTGTTTGTGTGTGTGTCTTTGTAGATGAGGTAGGTTGTGTGGATCCACTGGTGTGTCAGAGTGTATGTGGCGCTCAGTCGGTTTAACCAACATCGCCTACCCTAAACTAGTGGTAGAGCAAATAACTGTGGGTGAGTTGCATGAACACCCTCTCTTTTTATTTAGTTTTGTACCTTAAAATGTTGCACTTTGAACTCAGTTGCTTTGCCTCTGTATACTGTAGTATGTATACCACTTTAGAGTACTGTGGAATAAATTGACTGTAAATATGAAGAAACTGTCATTACTGCACCTACATTATGAAACTGATAATGACAGATAGCTCCAACTAACACATGAACACATCTTGAAATGAAAACTCTGTTGCAGTTTGATTAAAAACAACTAACAGCATAACCAAGCAAGCAAACAAACAAACAAACAAAAAATCTTATTTCAATTTTCACTTAATTAGCTTTTCCCAGAGCTTTATATCTTATTAGCAGATGAACTCTGTTTAGTTGTCATGGAATTGGCTTAGTTGTCATTGCTTGTGGAATAAACCTTCCATGAGCATGTATGAACTCCAATATTCATTTGAGCTGCTAGCTTCTTAATTCTTGCCAGATCGTTTTAGAAAACTGTCTAGTTTAGGAAGACTTGAAAAAAAAGGTAACTATATTACTTTGACTTGAGTTTGTATAAACATTTTCTCAAAAACGCAGTACATGTTTGATTTGATGTTCATTCGCAAAGAGAGAGAATTTGAACATAATATAATCTAAACAGCTTGTTTCTTTTGGAACATACCTATATATATATGTATATAAGATATGTTGTCGACCCCTCAAGCTCATCTAACTATTTTAAGATTTTGGAACATAAGAAATAGCATAAATGATGATGGCAAACATGCTTTCATTTGATTTCAGTGTGAGACGTTCCAAAAACACAGCAGATGTTGATTTTGGGGTCTATTGAGAAAACTTAATTTGAGTCCGACGTTAAAATTGAACGTCATATAATCCTTCCCAGAGCCTTTTAAGGGATGTGGGAGGAAGGACGATTAAAAATCACGATCACTGGTAAGGCAAATATGGATTGATGGGAGTTTGTGTGAACACTTTGCAGCAAATGTTAATGTTGGGTTTAGCAAACTTCACTGAACTCCAGTATTAATTTGAGCTGCTAGGTTCTTAATTCTTGCCAGATCTTTTAGAAAACTGGCTACTTTAGGAAGACTTCAAAAGAAAGGTGAGTATGTGCTTTGAATTGAGTTTTGAACATTTTTTGAAACGCGGTACATGTTTGATTTGTTGTTCATTTGCGACGAGTTATGGAATTTGTACTTAATATAGTCTAATTGGCTTTTTTCTTTTGGAACATGACTATATATATGTATATTTATATATCGATATGTTGTCGACCCTCAAGCTCATCTAACTACTTTAAGATTTTGGAACCTAAGAAATTGCATGACTGATGATGGCAAACATGCTTTCATTTGATTTCAGTGTAGGCGGGCCAAAATCACAGCAGATGTTGATTTTGGGTCTATTCGCCAGAAAAACTTCATTTGACTCAAATATTCATTTCAGCTGCTAGGCTCTCAATTCTTGCCAGATCGTTTTAGAAAACTTTCTACTTTAAGAAGACTCTAAAGAAAGCTAAGTATGTGCTTTGAATTGAGTTTGCATTACATTTTTGAAACGTAGTACATGTTTAATTTGATGTTCATTACATGACGAGAGAGTTTGAACATAATATAGTCTAAACAGCTTGTTTCTTTTGGAACATATATGTATATAATATATGTTGTCGACCCTCAAGCTCATCTAACTACTTTTAAGATTTTGGAACCTAAGAAATTGCATGACTGATGATGGCAAACATGCTTTATTTTGATTTCAGTGCAGACTTTCCAAAATCACAGCAGATGTTGATTTTGGCGCCTATTCAGCCGAGAAAACTGCATTTGACTTAAATATTAATTTGAAAATCAGCAGATGCTGATTTTGGCCAGAAAACTTCATTTGACTCAAATATTCATTTCAGCTGCTAGGCACTCAATTCTTGCCAGATCGCTTTTAGAAAACTTTCTACTTTAAGAAGACTCCCAAAGAAAGCTAAGTATGTGCTTTGAATTGAGTTTGCATTAGTATTTTTGAAAACGTAGTACATGTTTGATTTGATGTTCATTCATGACGAGAGAGGAATTTGAACATAATATAGTCTAAACAGCTTGTTTTTTGGAACACACCTATTTGTATATGTATATAAGATATGTTGTCGACCCTCAAGCTCATCTAACTACTTTAAGATTTTGGAACCCAAGAAACTGCATGACTGATGATGGCAAACATGCCTTCATTTGATTTCAGTAAGTAGGACGGTCCAAAAATCACAGCAGATGTTGATTTTGGGGTCTATTCACGAGAAAACTTCATTTGACTCCAAATATTCATTTGAGCTGCTAGGCTCTCAATTCTTGCCAGATCGTTTTAGAAAACTCTCTACTTTAGGAAGATTTGAAAAGAAAGATAAGTATGTGCTTTGAAATGAGTTTGTATAAACATTTTTTGAATACGCAGTACATGTTTGATTTTATTTTCATTCGTGACGAGAGAGGGAATTTGAACATAATATCGTCTAAACAGCTTGTTTCTTATGGCACATACCTATATATATATATATGTATATAAGATATGTTGTCGACCCATCAAGCTTATCTAACTACTTTAACATTTTGGAACCTTAGAAATTGCATGACTGATGATGGCAACATGCTCTCATTTGATTTCAGTGCCAGCAGACGGTCCAAAAATCACAACAGATGTTGATTTTTTGGGGTCTATTCGCGAGAAAACTTCATTTGACTCCAAATTTGAACGCCTTATATTCCTTCCCAGAGCCTTTAGGGATGTGAGGTGAAGGATGAAAAACATGATCACCGGTAAGGCAAATATGGATTGATGGACCTGCAAATGTTAATATTGAGCTTAGCAAACTTCATTGAACTCCAGTATTCATTTGAGCTGCTAGGCTCTCAATTCTTGCCAGATCGTTTTAGAAAACTTTCTACTTTAAGAAGACTCCCAAAGAAAGCTAAGTATGTGCTTTGAATTGAGTTTGCATAAGCATTTTTGAAAACGCAGTACGTTTGATTTGATGTTCATTCGCACGAGAGAGGAATTTGAACATAATATAGTCTAAACAGCTTGTTTCTTTTTGAACATACCTATATACATATATATGTATATAAGATATGTTGTCGACCCCTCAAGCTCATCTAACTACTTTAAGATTTTGGAAGCTAAGAAATTGCATGACTGATGATGGCAAACACACTTTCATTTGATTTCAGTAAGAGACGGTCCAAAATCAAAGCAGATGTTGATTTTTGGGTCTATTCGCCGAGAAAAACTTCATTTGACTCAAATATTCATTTGAGCTGCTAGGCTCTTAATTCTTGCCAGATCTTTTTAGAAAACTCTCTACTTTAAGAAGACTCCCAAAAGCTAAGTATGTGCTTTGAATTGAGTTTGCATAAGCACTTTTTGAAAACGCAGTACATGTTTGATTTGATGTTCATTCGCATTTAGAGAGGGAATTTGAACATAATATAGTCTAAACAGCTTGTTTCTTTTGGAACATACCTATTTGTATATGTATATAAGATATGTTGTCGACCCCTCAAACTCATCTAACTACTTTAAGATTTTGGAAGCCAAGAAATTGCATGACTGATGATGGCAAACATGCTTTCATTTGATTTCAGTGCAGAGACTTTCCAAAAATCACAGCAGATGTTGATTTTTGGCCTCTATTCACGAGAAAAACTTCATTTGACTCAAATATTCATTTGAGCTGCTAGGCTCTCAATTCTTGCCAGATCGTTTTAGAAAACTTTCTACTTTAAGAAGACTCCCAAAGAAAGGTAAATATGTGCTTTGAATTGAGTTTGCATAAGCATTTTTTGAAAACGCAGTACATGTTTGATTTGATGTTCATTCGCGACGAGAGAGGGAATTTGAACATAATATAGTCTAAACAGCTTGTTTCTTTTGGAACGCACCTATAAACATGTGTATATAAGATATGTTGTCGACCCCTCAAGCTCATCTAACTACTTTAAGATTTTGGAACCTAAGAAATTGCATGACTGATGATGGCAAACATGCTTTCATTTGATTTCAGTGCGCAGACGGGCCAAAATCAATGCAGATGTTGATTTTTGGCCTAATCGCCGAAAAACTTCATTTGACTCAAATATTCATTTGAGCTGATAGGATCTTAATTCTTGCCAGATCGTTTTAGAAAACTTTCTACTTTAAGAAGACTCCCAAAGAAAGCTAAGTATGTGCTTTGAATTGAGTTTGATTAAGCATTTTTGAAAACGCAGTAATTGTTTGATTTGATGTTCATTCATTGCAAGCAGAGAGAGAATTTGAACATAATATAGTCTAAACAGCTTGTTTCTTTTGGAACACACCTATATGTATATAAGATATGTTGTCGACCCCTCAAGCTCATCTAACTACTATAAGATTTTGGAACCTAAGAAATTGCATGACTGATGATGGCAAACATGCTTTCATTTGATTTCAGTGCAGACGGGCCAAAATCACAGCAGATGTTGATTTTGGCGCCTATTCGCCGAGAAAACTTCATTTGACTCCAAATATTCATTTGAGCTGCTAGGCTCTCAATTCTTGCCAGATCATTTTAGAAAACTTTCTACTTTAGGAAGACTTGAAAAGAAAGGTAAGTATGTGCTTTGAATTGAGTTTGCATAAGCATTTTTGAAAACGCAGTACATGTTTGATTTGATGTTCATTCGCCATGAGAGAGGAATTTGAACATAATATAGTCTAAACAGCTTGTTTCCTTTGGAACACACCTATTTGTATATGTATATAAGATATGTTGTCGACCCTCAAGCTCATCTAACTACTTTAAGATTTTGGAACCCAAGAAATTGCATGACTGATGATGGCAAACATGCTTTCATTTGATTTCAGTGCGCAGACTTTCCAAAATCACAGCAGATGTTGATTTTTGGCGTCTATTCGCCGAGAAAACTGAATTTGACTTAAATATTAATTTGAGCTGCTAGACTCTCAATTCTTGCCAGATCGTTTTAGAAAACTTTCTACTTTAAGAAGACTCCCAAAGAAAGGTAAGTATGTGCTTTGAATTGAGTTTGCATAATCATTTTTGAAAACGTAGTACATGTTTGATTTGATGTTCATTCGCGACGAGAGAGGGAATTTGAATATAATATAGTCTAAACAGCTTGTTTCTTTTGGAACACACCTATGAACATGTGTATATAAGATATGTTGTCGACCCTCAAGCTCATCTAACTACTTTAAGATTTTGGAACCTAAGAAATTGCATGACTGATGATGGCAAACATGCTTTCATTTGATTTCAGTAAGCAGACGGGCCAAAATCACAGCAGATGTTGATTTTTGGCGCCTATTCACGAGAAAACTGCATTTGACTTAAATATTCATTTGAGCTGCTAGGCACTCAATTCTTGCCAGATCGTTTTAGAAAACTTTCTACTTTAAGAAGACTCCCAAAGAAAGGTAAGTATGTGCTTTGAATTGAGTTTGCACAAGCAATTTTTGAAAACGCAGTACATGTTTGAGTTGATGTTCATTCGCCATGACGAGAGAGAATTTGAACATAATATAGTCTAAACAGCTTGTTTCCTTTGGAACACACCTATTTGTATATGTATATAAGATATGTTGTCGACCCCTCAAGCTCATCTAACTACTTTAAGATTTTGGAACCCAAGAAATTGCATGACTGATGATGGCAAACATGCTTTTCATTTGATTTCAGTGCGCAGACGGGCCAAAATCACAGCAGATGTTGATTTTTGGCGTCTATTCGCTGAGAAAACTTCATTTGACTCAAATATTCATTTGAGCTGCTAGGCTCTCAATTCTTGCCAGATCGTTTTAGAAAACTTTCTACTTTAAGAAGACTCCCAAAGAAAGCAAAGTATGTGCTTTGAATTGAGTTTTATTGAGCGTTTTTGAAAAGGCAATATATGTTTGATTTGATGTTCATTCGCGACGAGAGAGGGAATTTGAACATAATATAGTCTAAACAGCTTGTTTCTTTTGGAACATACCTATATACATATATATGTATATAAGATATGTTGTCGACCTCAAGCTCATCTAACTACTTTAAGATTTTGGAAGCTAAGAAATTGCATGACTGATGATGGCAAACAAACTTTCATTTGATTTCAGTAAGAGACGGCCAAAAATCACAGCAGATGCTGATTTTTGGCCTCTATTCAGAGAAAACTTCATTTGACTCAAATATTCATTTGAGCTGCTAGGCACTCAATTCTTGCCAGATCGTTTTAGAAAACTTTCTACTTTAAGAAGACTCCCAAAGAAAGCTAAGTATGTGCTTTGAATTGAGTTTGATTGAGCGTTTTTGAAAACGCAGTACATGTTTGATTTGATGTTCATTCGCGACGAGAGAGGGAATTTGAACATAATATAGTCTAAACAGCTTGTTTCTTTTGGAACATACCTATATACATATGTATATAAGATATGTTGTCGACCCCTCAAGCTCATCTAACTACTTTAAGATTTTGGAACCTAAGAAATTGCATGACTGATGATGGCAAACATGCTTTCATTTGTCTTCAGTGCGCAGACGGGCCAAAATCACAGCAGATGTTGATTTTTGGCGTCTATTCGCCGAGAAAACTTCATTTGACTCAAATATTCATTTGAGCTGCTAGGCTCTCAATTCTTGCCAGTCCGTTTTAGAAAACTTTCTACTTTAAGAAGACTCCCAAAGAAAGCTAAGTATGTGCTTTGAATTGAGTTTGCATAAGCACTTTTTTGAAAACGCAGTACATGTTTGATTTGATGTTCATTCATTCATGAGAGAGGAATTTGAACATAATATAGTCTAAACAGCTTGTTTCTTTTGGAACACACCTATAAACATGTGTATATAAGATATGTGTCGACCTCAAGCTCATCTAACTACTTTAAGATTTTGGAAGCTAAGAAATTGCATGACTGATGATGGCAAACATGCTTTCATTTGATTTCAGTGCGAGACGGGCCAAAATCACAGCAGATGTTGATTTTACGCCTATTCACGAGAAAACTTCATTTGACTCAAATATTCATTTGAGCTGCTAGGCTCAATTCTGCCAGATCGTTTTAGAAAAACTTTCTACTTTAAGAAGACTCCCAAGGAAAGCTAAGTATGTGCTTTGAATTGAGTTTGATTGAGCGTTTTTGAAAAGGCAATATATGTTTGATTTGATGTTCATTCGCGACGAGAGAGGGAATTTGAACATAATATAGTCTAAACAGCTTGTTTCTTTTGGAACACACCTATTTGTATATGTATATAAGATATGTTGTCGAACCCTCAAGCTCATCTAACTACTTTAAGATTTTGGAACCTAAGAAATTGCATGACTGATGATGGCAAACATGCTTTCATTTGATTTCAGTGCGCAGACTTTCCAAAATCACAGCAGATGTTGATTTTTGGCGTCTATTCGCCGAGAAAACTTCATTTGACTCAAATATTCATTTGAGCTGCTAGGCTCTCAATTATTGCCTGATCGTTTTAGAAAACTTCTACTTTAAGAAGACTCCCAAAGAAAGCTAAGTATGTGTTTTGAATTGAGTTTGCATAAGCATTTTTGAAAACGTAGTACATGTTTGATTTGATGTTCATTCGACGAGAGAGGGAATTTGAACATAATATAGTCTAAACAGCTTGTTTCTTTTGGAACATATATGTATATAAGATATGTTGTCGACCCTCAAGCTCATCTAACTACTTTAAGATTTTGGAACCTAAGAAATTGCATGACTGATGATGGCAAACATGCTTTATTTTGATTTCAGTGCGCAGACGGGCCAAAATCACAGCAGATGTTGATTTTTGGCGTCTATTCGCCGAGAAAACTTCATTTGACTTAAATATTAATTTGAGCTGCTAGACTCTCAATTCTTAACAGATCGTTTTAGAAAACTTTCTACTTTAAGAAGACTCCCAAAGAAAGGTAAGTATGTGCTTTGAATTGAGTTTGCATAAGCATTTTTTGAAAACGCAGTACATGTTTGATTTGATGTTCATTCGCATTTAGAGAGGGAATTTGAACATAATATAGTTTAAACAGCTTGTTTCTTTTGGAATTCACCTATAAACATGTGTATATAAGATATGTTGTCGACCCATCAAGCTCATCTAACTACTTTAAGATTTTGGAACCTAAGAAATTGCATGACTGATGATGTCAAACATGCTTTCATTTGACTTCAGTGCGAGACGGGCCAAAATCACAGCAGATGTTGATTTTGGCCTCTATTCGCGAGAAAACTTCATTTGACTCAAATATTCATTTGAGCTGCTAGGCTCTCAATTCTTGCCAGATCGCTTTTAGAAAACTTTCTACTTTAAGAAGACTCCCAAAGAAAGCTAAGTATGTGCTTTGAATTGAGTTTGATTGAGCATTTTTGAAAACGCAGTACATGTTTGATTTGATGTTCATTCATTTGAGAGAGGAATTTGAACATAATATAGTCTAAACAGCTTGTTTTTTTGGAACATACCTATATACATATGTATATAAGATATGTTGTCGACCCTCAAGCTCATCTAACTACTTTAAGATTTTGGAACCTAAGAAATTGCATGACTGATGATGGCAAACATGCTTTCATTTGATTTCAGAGCGCAGACGGGCCAAAATAACAGAAGATGTTGATTTTGGCGCCTATTCGCCGAGAAAACTTCATTTGACTCAAATATTCATTTGAGCTGCTAGGCTCTCAATTTTGCCAGTCCGCTTTTAGAAAACTTTCTACTTTAAGAAGACTCCCAAAGAAAGCTAAGTATGTGCTTTGAATTGAGTTTGCATAAGCATTTTTGAAAACGCAGTACATGTTTGATTTGATGTTCATTCGCATTTAGAGAGGAATTTGAACATAATATAGTCTAAACAGCTTGTTTCTTTTGGAACGCACCTATAAACATATGTATATAAGATATGTTGTCGACCCCTCAAGCTCATCTAACTACTTTAAGATTTTGGAACCTAAGAAATTGCATGACTGATGATGGCAAACATGCTTTCATTTGATTTCAGTGCGCACACGGCCAAATTCACAGCAGATGTTGATTTTTACGCCTATTCGCCGAGAAAACTTCATTTGACTCAAATATTCATTTCAGCTGCTAGGCTCTCAATTCTTGCCAGATCGTTTTAGAAAACTTTCTACTTTAAGAAGACTCCCAAAGAAAGCTAAGTATGTGCTTTGAATTGAGTTTGATTGAGCGTTTTTGAAAAGGCAATATATGTTTGATTTGATGTTCATTCGCGACGAGAGAGGGAATTTGAATATAATATAGTCTAAACAGCTTGTTTCCTTTGGAACACACCTATTTGTATATGTATATAAGATATGTTGTCGACCCCTCAAGCTCATCTAACTACTTTAAGATTTTGGAACCTAAGAAATTGCATGACTGATGATGGCAAACATGCTTTATTTTGATTTCAGTGCGCAGACTTTCCAAAATCACAGCAGATGTTGATTTTTGGCGTCTATTCGCCGAGAAAACTTCATTTGACTCAAATATTCATTTGAGCTGCTAGGCTCTCAATTCTTGCCAGATCGTTTTAGAAAACTTTCTACTTTAAGAAGACTCCCAAAGAAAGCTAAGTATGTGCTTTGAATTGAGTTTGCATAAGCATTTTTGAAAACGTAGTACATGTTTGATTTGATGTTCATTCGCGATGAGAGAGGGAATTTGAACATAATATAGTCTAAACAGCTTGTTTCTTTTGGAACATATATGTATATAAGATATGTTGTCGACCCCTCAGCTCATCTAACTACCTTTAAGATTTTGGAACCTAAGAAATTGCATGACTGATGATGGCAAACATGCTTTATTTTGATTTCAGTAAGAGACGGGCCAAAATCACAGCAGATGTTGATTTTTACGCCTATTCACCGAGAAAACTGCATTTGACTTAAATATTAATTTGAGCTGCTAGACTCTCAATTCTTAACAGATCGTTTTAGAAAACTTTCTACTTTAAGAAGACTCCCAAAGAAAGGTAAGTATGTGCTTTGAATTGAGTTTGCATAAGCATTTTTTGAAAACGCAGTACATGTTTGATTTGATGTTCATTCGCGACGAGAGAGGGAATTTGAACATAATATAGTCTAAACAGCTTGTTTCTTTTAGAATTCACCTATAAACATGTGTATATAAGATATGTCGTCG
>NW_024401857.1:0-11996 GCF_016859285.1 Xiphias gladius | reverse complement strand
CTACTTTAAGATTTTGGAACCTAAGAAATTGCATGACTGATGATGGCAAACATGCTTTCATTTGATTTCAGTGCGCAGACTTTCCAAAATCACAGCAGATGTTGATTTTTGGCGTCTATTCGCCGAGAAAACTTCATTTGACTCAAATATTCATTTGAGCTGCTAGGCTCTCAATTCTTGCCAGATCGTTTTAGAAAACTTTCTACTTTAAGAAGACTCCCAAAGACAGGTAAGTATGTGCTTTGAAATGAGTTTGCATAAGCATTTTTTGAAAACGCAGTACATGTTTGATTTGATGTTCATTCGCGACGAGAGAGGGAATTTGAACATAATATAGTCTAAACATCTTGTTTCTTTTGGAATGCACCTATAAACATGTGTATATAAGATATGTCGTCGACCCCTCAAGCTCATCTAACTACTTTAAGATTTTGGAAGCTAGGAAATTGCATGACTGATGATGGCAAACATGCTTTAATTTGATTTCAGTGCGCATACGGGGCAAAATCACAGCAGATGTTGATTTTTGGCGTCTAATCGCCGAGAAAACTTCATTTGACTAAAAATATTCATTTGAGCTGCTAGGCTCTCAATTCTTGCCGGATCGTTTTAGAAAACTTTCTACTTTAAGAAGGCTCCCAAAGAAAGCTAAGTATGTGCTTTGAATTGAGTTTGCATTAGCATTTTTGCAAACGTAGTACATGTTTGATTTGATGTTCATTCGCGACGAGAGAGGGAATTTGAACATAATATAGTCTAAACAGCTTGTTTCTTTTGGAACACACCTATATGTATATAAGATATGTTGTCTACCCCTCAAGCTCATCTAACTACTTTAAGATTTTGGAACCTAAGAAATTGCATGACTGATGATGGCAAACATGCTTTTCATTTGATTTCAGTCATGACGGGCCAAAATCACAGCAGATGTTGATTTTTGTCGTATATTCGCCGAGATAACTTCATTTGACTCAAATATTCATTTGAGCTGCTAGGCTCTCAATTCTTGCCAGATCGTTTTAGAAAACTTTCTACTTTAGAAGACTCCCAAGAAAGCTAAGTATGTGCTTTGAATTGAGTTTGATTAAGCATTTTTGAAAACGTAGTACATGTTTGATTTGATGTTCATTCAAGTGAGAGAGGAATTTGAACATAATATTTTATAAATAGCTTTTTCTTTTGGAACATATATGTATATAAGATATGTTGTCGACCCTCAAGCTCATCTAACTACTATAAGATTTTGGAACCTAAAAACTTGCATGACTGATGATGGCAAACATGCTTTCATTTGATTTCAGTGCGCAGACGGGCCAAAATCACAGCAGATGTTGATTTTTGGCGTCCAATCACCGAGAAAACTTCATTTGACTCAAATGTTCATTTCAGCTGCTAGGCTCTCAATTCTTGCCAGATCGTTTTAGAAAACTTTCTACTTTAAGAAGACTCCCAAAGAAAGCTAAGTATGTGCTTTGAATTGAGTTTGATTGAGCGTTTTTGAAAAGGCAATATATGTTTGATTTGATGTTCATCCGCGACGAGAGAGGGAATTTGAACATAATATAGTCTAAACAGCTTGTTTCTTTTGGAACATATATGTATATAAGATATGTTGTCGACCCCTCAAGCTCATCTAACTACTTTAAGATTTTGGAACCTAAGAAATTGCATGACTGATGATGGCAAACATGCTTTCATTTGATTTCAGTGCGCAGACGGGCCAAAATCACAGCAGATGTTGATTTTTGGCGTCTAATCACCGAGAAAACTTCATTTGACTCAAATATTCATTTGAGCTGCTAGGCTCTCAATTCTTGCCAGATCGTTTTAGAAAACTTTCTACTTTAAGAAGACACCCAAAGGAAGCTAAGTATGTGCTTTGAATTGAGTTTGCATTAGCATTTTTGCAAACGTAGTACATGTTTGATTTGATGTTCATTCGCGACGAGAGAGGGAATTTGAACATAATATAGTCTAAACAGCTTGATTCCTTTGGAACACACCTATCTGTATATGTATATAAGATATGTTGTCGACCCCTCAAGTTCATCTAACTACTTTAAGATTTTGGAACCTAAGAAATTGCATGACTGATGATGGCAAACATGCTTTATTTTGATTTCAGTGCGCAGACTTTCCAAAATCACAGCAGATGTTGATTTTTGGCGTCTATTCGCAGAGAAAACTTCATTTGACTCAAATATTCATTTGAGCTGCTAGGCTCTCAATTCTTGCCAGATCGTTTTAGAAAACTTTCTACTTTAAGAAGACTCCCAAAGAAAGCTAAGAATGTGCTTTGAATTGAGTTTGATTAAGCATTTTTGAAAACGTTGCACGTTTGATTTGATGTTCATTCGCGACGAGAGAGGGAATTTGAACATAATATAGTCTAAACAGCTTGTTTCCTTTGGAACACACCTATTTGTATATGTATATAAGATATGTCGTCGACCCCTCAAGCTCATCTAACTACTTTAAGATTTTGGAACCCAAGAAGTCTCATGACTGATGATGGCAAACATGCTTTCATTTGATTTCAGTCATAGACGGGCAAAAATCACAGCAGATGTTGATTTTTGGCGTCTATTCGCCGAGAAAAACTTCATTTGACTCAAATATTCATTTGAGCTGCTAGGCTCTCAATTCTTGCCAGATCGTTTTAGAAAACTTTCTACTTTAAGAAGACTCCCAAAGAAAGCTAAGTATGTGCTTTGAATTGAGTTTGCATAAGCATTTTTGAAAACGTAGTACATGTTTGATTTGATGTTCATTCGCGACGAGAGAGGGAATTTGAACATAATATAGTCTAAACAGCTTGTTTCCTTTGGAACACACCTATTTGTATATGTATATAAGATATGTCGTCGACCCCTCAAGCTCATCTAACTACTTTAAGATTTTGGAACCCAAGAAGTTGCATGACTGATGATGGCAAACATGCCTTCATTTGATTTCAGTCTTAGACGGGCCAAAATCACAGCAGATGTTGATTTTTGGCGTCTATTCGCCGAGAAAACTTCATTTGACTCAAATATTCATTTGAGCTGCTAGGCTCTCAATTCTTGCCAGATCGTTTTAGAAGCTTTTTACTTTAAGAAGACTCCCAAAGAAAGCTAAGTATGTGCTTTGAATTGAGCTTGCATAAGCATTTTTAAAAACGTAGTACATGTTTGATTTGATGTTCATTCGCGACGAGAGAATTTGAACATAATATAGTCTAAACAGCTTGTTTCTTTTGGAACAATCCTATATGTATATAAGATATGTTGTCGACCCCTCAAGCTCATCTAACTACTTTAAGATTTTGGAAGCTAAGAAATTGCATGACTGATGATGGCAAACATGCTTTCATTTGATTTCAGTCTTGAGCAGGCCAAAATCACAGCAGATGTTGATTTTTGGCGTCTATTCGCTGAGAAAACTTCATTTGACTCAAATATTCATTTGAGCTGCTAGGCTCTCAATTCTTGCCAGATCGTTTTAGAAAACTTTCTACTTTAAGAAGACACCCAAAGGAAGCTAAGTATGTGCTTTGAATTGAGTTTGCATTAGCATTTTTGCAAACGTAGTACATGTTTGATTTGATGTTCATTCGCGACGAGAGAGGGAATTTGAACATAATATAATCTAAACAGCTTGTTTCTTTTGGAACATAAATGTATATAAGATATGTTGTCGACCCCTCAAGTTCATCTAACTACTTTAAGATTTTGGAAACCAAGAAATTGCATGACTGATGATGGCAAACATGCTTTTCATTTGATTTCAGTCTTGGGCAGGCCAAAATCACAGCAGATGTTGATTTTTGGCGTCTATTCGCCGAAAACTTCATTTGACTCAAATATTCATTTGAGCTGCTAGGCTCTCAATTCTTGACAGATCGTTTTGAGAAAACTTTCTACTTTAAGAAGACTCCCAAAAGCTAAGTATGTGCTTTGAATTGAGTTTGCATAAGCATTTTTGAAAAGCGTAGTACATGTTTGATTTGATGTTCATTCGCGACGAGAGAGGGAATTTGAACATAATATAGTCTAAACAGCTTGTTTCCTTTGGAACACACCGATTTGTATATGTATATAAGATATGTCGTCGACCCCTCAAGCTCATCTAACTACTTTAAGATTTTGGAACCCAAGAAATTGCATGACTGATGATGGCAAACATGCTTTCATTTGATTTCAGTGCGCAGACAGGACCAAAATCACAGCAGATGTTGATTTTTGGCGTCTATTCGCCGAGAAAACTTCATTTGACTCAAATATTCATTTGAGCTGCTAGGCTCTCAATTCTTGCCAGATCGTTTTAGAAAACTTTTTACTTTAAGAAGACTCCCAAAGAAAGCTAAGTATGTGCTTTGAATTGAGTTTGCATAAGCATTTTTGAAAACGTAGTACATGTTTGATTTGATGTTCATTACATGACGAGAGAGAATTTGAACATAATATAGTCTAAACAGCTTGTTTCCTTTGGAACACACCTATTTGTATATGTATTTAAGATATGTTGTCGACCCCTCAAGCTCATCTAACTACTTTAAGATTTTGGAACCCAAGAAATTGCATGACTGATGATGGCAAACATGCTTTCATTTGATTTCAGTCTTGAGCAGACCCAAAATCACAGCAGATGTTGATTTTTGGCGTCTATCGCGAGTAAACTTCATTTGACTCAAATATTCATTTGAGCTGCTAGGCTCTCAATTCTTGCCAGATCGTTTTAGAAAACTTTCTACTTTAGAAGACTCCAAGGAAGCTAAGTATGTGCTTTGAATTGAGTTTGCATTAGCATTTTTGCAAACGTAGTACATGTTTGATTTGATGTTCATTCGCAGAGAGAGAGAATTTGAACATAATATAATCTAAACAGCTTGTTTCTTTTGGAACATAAATGTATATAAGATATGTTGTCGACCCTCAAGCTCATCTAACTACTTTAAGATTTTGGAAGCCAAGAAATTGCATGACTGATGATGGCAAACATGCTTTCATTTGATTTCAGTCATGAGACGGGCCAAAAATCACAGCAGATGTTGATTTTGGCGTCTATTCGCCGAAAAACTTCATTTGACTCAAATATTCATTTGAGCTGCTAGGCTCTCAATTCTTGCCAGATCGTTTTAGAAAACTTTCTACTTTAAGAAGACTCCCAAAAGCTAAGTATGTGCTTTGAATTGAGTTTGCATAAGCATTTTGAAAACGTAGTACATGTTTGATTTGATGTTCATTCATGCGAGAGAGAATTTGAACATAATATAGTCTAAACAGCTTGTTTCTTTTGGAACACACCTATTTGTATATGTATATAAGATATGTTGTCGACCCCTCAAGCTCATCTAACTACTTTAAGATTTTGGAACCCAGAAATTGCATGACTGATGATGGCAAACATGCTTTCATTTGATTTCAGTCTTGAGACGGGCCAAAATCACAGCAGATGTTGATTTTGGCGTCTATTCGCTGAAAACTTCATTTGACTCAAATATTCATTTGAGCTGCTAGGCTCTCAATTCTTGCCAGATCGTTTTAGAAAACTTTCTACTTTAAAGACTCCCAAAGAAAGCTAAGTATGTGCTTTGAATTGAGTTTGAATAAGCATTTTTGAAAACGTAGTACATGTTTGATTTGATGTTCATTGCATGACGAGAGAATTTGAACATAATATAGTCTAAACAGCTTGTTTCTTTTGGAACACACCTATTTGTATATGTATTTAAGATATGTTGTCGACCCTCAAGCTCATCTAACTACTTTAAGATTTTTGGAACCCAAGAAATTGGATGACTGATGATGGCAAACATGCTTTCATTTGATTTCAGTAAGAGACGGGCCAAAATCACAGCAGATGTTGATTTTTGGCGTCTATTCGCAGAGAAAACTTCATTTGACTCAAATATTCATTTGAGCTGCTAGGCTCTCAATTCTTGCCAGATCGTTTTAGAAAACTTTCTACTTTAAGAAGACTCCCAAAGAAAGCTAAGTATGTGCTTTGAATTGAGTTTGCATTAGCATTTTTGAAAACGTAGTACATGTTTGATTTGATGTTCATTAGCGAGAGAGAGGAATTTGAACATAATATAGTCTAAACAGCTTGTTTCTTTTGGAACACACCTATATGTATATAAGACATGTTGTCGACCCCTCAAGCTCATCTAACTACTTTAAGATTTTGGAACCTAAGAAATTGCATGACTGATGATGGCAAACATGCTTTCATTTGATTTCAGTCTGAGCAGACGGGCCAAAATCACAGCAGATGTTGATTTTTGGCGTCTATTAGCGAAAACTTCATTTGACTCAAATATTCATTTGAGCTGCTAGGCTCTCAATTCTTGCCAGATCGTTTTAGAAAACTTTCTACTTTAAGAAGACTCCCAAAAGCTAAGTATGTGCTTTGAATTGAGTTTGAATAAGCATTTTTGAAAACGTAGTACATGTTTGATTTGATGTTCATTCATGACGAGAGAGAATTTGAACATAATATAGTCTAAACAGCTTGTTTCTTTTGGAACACACCTATATGTATATAAGATATGTTGTCGACCCTCAAGCTCATCTAACTACTTTAAGATTTTGGAAGCTAAGAAATTGCATGACTGATGATGGCAAACATGCTTTCATTTGATTTCAGTCTTGAGCGGACCAAAATCACAGCAGATGTTGATTTTGGCGTCTATTCGCCGAGAAAACTTCATTTGACTCAAATATTCATTTGAGCTGCTAGGCTCTCAATTCTTGCCAGATCGTTTTAGAAAACTTTCTACTTTAAAGACTCCCAAGAAAGCTAAGTATGTGCTTTGAATTGAGTTTGCATAAGCATTTTTGAAAACGTAGTACATGTTTGATTTGATGTTCATTCGCGACGAGAGAGGGAATTTGAACATAATATAGTCTAAACAGCTTGTTTCTTTTGGAACACACCTATTTGTATATGTATATAAGATATGTTGTCGATCCCTCAAGCTCATCTAACTACTTTAAGATTTTGGAACCTAAGAAATTGCATGACTGATGATGGCAAACATGCTTTCATTTGATTTCAGTGCTTGAGCGGACCAAAATCACAGCAGATGTTGATTTTTGGCGTCTATTCGCCGAGGAAACTTCATTTGACTCAAATATTCATTTGAGCTGCTAGGCTCTCAATTCTTGCCAGATCGTTTTAGAAAACTTTCTACTTTAAGAAGACTCCCAAAGAAAGCTAAGTATGTGCTTTGAATTGAGTTTGATTAAGCATTTTTGAAAACGCAGTATATGTTTGATTTGATGTTCATTCGCGACGAGAGAGGGAATTTGAACATAATATAGTCTAAACAGCTTGTTTCTTTTGGAACACACCTATATGTATATAAGATATGTTGTCGACCCCTCAAGCTCATCTAACTACTTTAAGATTTTGGAACCTAAGAAATTGCATGACTGATGATGGCAAACATGCTTTCATTTGATTTCAGTGCGCAGACGGGCCAAAATCACAGCAGATGTTGATTTTTGGCGTCTATTCACCGAGAAAACTTCATTTGACTCAAATATTCATTTGAGCTGCTAGGCTCTCAATTCTTGCCAGATCGTTTTGGAAAACTTTGTACTTTAAGACTCCCAAAAAAGCTAAGTATGTGCTTTGAATTGAGTTTGCATAAGCATTTTTGAAAGCATAGTACATGTTTGATTTGATGTTCATTCATGACGAGAGAGAATTTGAACATAATATAGTCTAAACAACTTGTTTCTTTTGGAACACACCTATTTGTATATGTATATAAGATATGTTGTCGACCCTCAAGCTCATCTAACTACTTTAAGATTTTGGAAGCTAAGAAATTGCATGACTGATGATGGCAAACATGCTTTCATTTGATTTCAGTCTTGAGACAGGCCAAAATCACAGCAGATGTTGATTTTTGGCGTCTATTCGCAGAAAACTTCATTTGACTCAAATATTCATTTGAGCTGCTAGGCTCTCAATTCTTGCCAGATCGTTTTGGAAAACTTTCTACTTTAAGAAGACTCCCAAAAGCTAAGTATGTGCTTTGAATTGAGTTTGCATTAGCATTTTTTAAAGCGTAGTACATGTTTGATTTGATGTTCATTAGCGAGAGAGAGAATTTGAACATAATATAGTCTAAACAGCTTGTTTCTTTTGGAACATATATGTATATAAGATATGTTGTCGACCCTCAAGCTCATCTAACTACTTTAAGATTTTGGAACCTAAGAAATTGCATGACTGATGATGGCAAACATGCTTTCATTTGATTTCAGTCTAGGCGGGCAAAATCACAGCAGATGTTGATTTTTGGCGTCTATTAGCGAGAAAACTTCATTTGACTCAAATATTCATTTGATCTGCTAGGCTCTCAATTCTTGCCAGATCGTTTTAGAAAACTTTCTACTTTAAGAAGACTCCCAAAAGCTAAGTATGTGCTTTGAATTGAGTTTGCATAAGCATTTTGAAAAGGCAATACATGTTTGATTTGATGTTCATTATGACGAGAGAGAATTTGAACATAATATAGTCTAAACAGCTTGTTTCTTTTGGAACATATATGTATATAAGATATGTTGTCGACCCTCAAGCTCATCTAACTACTTTAAGATTTTGGAAGCTAAGAAATTGCATGACTGATGATGGCAAACATGCTTTCATTTGATTTCAGTCGCAGACCCAAAATCACAGCAGATGTTGATTTTGGCGTCTATTCACGAAAAACTTCATTTGACTCAAATATTCATTTGAGCTGCTAGGCTCTCAATTCTTGCCAGATCGTTTTAGAAAAACTTTCTACTTTAAGAAGACTCCCAAAGGAAGCTAAGTATGTGCTTTGAATTGAGTTTGCATAAGCATTTTGAAAGCGTAGTACATGTTTGATTTGATGTTCATTCGCGACGAGAGAATTTGAACATAATATAGTCTAAACAGCTTGTTTCTTTTGGAACACACCTATATATGTATATAAGATATGTTGTCGACCCCTCAAGCTCATCTAACTACTTTAAGATTTTGGAAGCTAAGAAATTGCATGACTGATGATGGCAAACATGCTTTCATTTGATTTCAGTGCAGACGGGCCAAAATCACAGCAGATGTTGATTTTTGGCGTCTATTCGTCGAGAAAACTTCATTTGACTCAAATATTCATTTGAGCTGCTAGGCTCTCAATTCTTGCCAGATCGTTTTAGAAAACTTTCTACTTTAAGAAGACTCCCAAAGAAAGCTAAGTATGTGCTTTGAATTGAGTTTGAATAAGCAGGTTGTGAAAACGCAGTACAGGTTTGATTTGATGTTCATTTGCGACGAGAGAGGAATTTGAACATAATATAGTCTAAACAGCTTGTTTCTTTTGGAACACACCTATATGTATATAAGATATGTTGTCGACCCCTCAAGCTCATCTAACTACTTTAAGATTTTGGAACCTAAGAAATTGCATGACTGATGATGGCAAACATGCTTTCATTTGATTTCAGTGCGCACGGGCCAAAATCACAGCAGATGTTGATTTTTGGCGTCTATTCGCCGAGAAAACTTCATTTGACTCAAATATTCATTTGAGCTGCTAGGCTCTCAATTCTTGCCAGATCGTTTTAGAAAACTTTCTACTTTAAGAAGACTCCCAAAGAAAGCTAAGTATGTGCTTTGAATTGAGTTTGCATAAGCATTTTTGAAAAGCAGTACATGTTTGATTTGATGTTCATTAGCGACGAAGAGAGAATTTGAACATAATATAGTCTAAACAGCTTGTTTCTTTTGGAACACACCTATTTGTATATGTATATAAGATATGTTGTCGACCCTCAAGCTCATCTAACTACTTTAAGATTTTGGAAGCTAAGAAATTGCATGACTGATGATGGCAAACATGCTTTCATTTGATTTCAGTCATGAGCAGGCCAAAATCACAGCAGATGTTGATTTTTGGCGTCTATTCGTCGAGAAAACTTCATTTGACTCAAATATTCATTTGAGCTGCTAGGCTCTCAATTCTTGCCAGATCGTTTTAGAAAACTTTCTACTTTAAGAAGACTCCCAAAAGCTAAGTATGTGCTTTGAATTGAGTTTGCATAAGCACTTTTTGAAAACGCAGTACATGTTTGATTTGATGTTCATTCGTGACGAGAGAGGGAATTTGAACATAATATAGTCTAAACAGCTTGTTTCTTTTGGAACATATATGTATATAAGATATGTTGTCGACCCCTCAAGCTCATCTAACTACTTTAAGATTTTGGAAGCTAGAAATTGCATGACTGATGATGGCAAACATGCTTTCATTTGATTTCAGTGCGAGACAGACCAAAATCACAGCAGATGTTGATTTTGGCGTCTATTAATGAGAAAACTTCATTTGACTCAAATATTCATTTGAGCTGCTAGGCTCTCAATTCTTGCCAGATCGTTTTAGAAAACTTTCTACTTTAAGAAGACTCCCAAAAGCTAAGTATGTGCTTTGAATTGAGTTTGCATAAGCATTTTGAAAACGCAGTACATGTTTGATTTGATGTTCATTCATGACGAGAGAGAATTTGAACATAATATAGTCTAAACAACTTGTTTCTTTTGGAACACACCTATTATATGTATATAAGATATGTTGTCGACCCTCAAGCTCATCTAACTACTTTAAGATTTTGGAACCTAAGAAATTGCATGACTGATGATGGCAAACATGCTTTCATTTGATTTCAGTGTAGAGCGGGCCAAAATCACAGCAGATGTTGATTTTTGGCGTCTATTCGCGAAAAACTTCATTTGACTCAAATATTCATTTGAGCTGCTAGGCTCTCAATTCTTGCCAGATCGTTTTAGAAAACTTTCTACTTTAAGAAGACTCCCAAAAGAAAGCTAAGTATGTGCTTTGAATTGAGTTTGCATAAGCATTTTTGAAAAGGCAGTACATGTTTGATTTGATGTTCATCATGACGAGAGAGGAATTTGAACATAATATAGTCTAAACAACTTGTTTCTTTTGGAACACACCTATATGTATATAAGATATGTTGTCGACCCTCAAGCTCATCTAACTACTTTAAGATTTTGGAAGCTAAATTGCATGACTGATGATGGCAAACATGCTTTCATTTGATTTCAGTCTTGAGCGGGCCAAAATCACAGCAGATGTTGATTTTTGGCGTCTATTCGCGAAAACTTCATTTGACTCAAATATTCTTTTGAGCTGCTAGGCTCTCAATTCTTGCCAGATCGTTTTAGAAAAACTTTCTACTTTAGAAGACTCCCAAAAGAAAGCTAAGTATGTGCTTTGAATTGAGTTTGCATAAGCATTTTGAAAACGTAGTACATGTTTGATTTGATGTTCATTGACGAGAGAGAATTTGAACATAATATAGTCTAAACAACTTGTTTCTTTTGGAACACCTATTTGTATATGTATATAAGATATGTTGTCGACCCTCAAAGCTCATCTAACTACTTTAAGATTTTGGAACCTAAGAAATTGCATGACTGATGATGGCAAACATGCTTTCATTTGATTTCAGTCTTAGGCGGGCCAAAATCACAGCAGATGTTGA
Source organism: Xiphias gladius (assembly GCF_016859285.1). Taxonomy (NCBI): domain Eukaryota; kingdom Metazoa; phylum Chordata; class Actinopteri; order Istiophoriformes; family Xiphiidae; genus Xiphias; species Xiphias gladius. The sequence continues at coordinate 471 of NW_024401857.1, read as the reverse complement.
TTTTTGGCGTCTATTCAGAAAAACTTCATTTGACTCAAATATTCATTTGAGCTGCTAGGCTCTCAATTCTTGCCAGATCGTTTTAGAAAACTTTCTACTTTAAGAAGACTCCCAAAAAGCTAAGTATGTGCTTTGAATTGAGTTTGCATAAGCATTTTTGCAAAGCATAGTACATGTTTGATTTGATGTTCATTACATGGACGAGAGGGAATTTGAACATAATATAGTCTAAACAACTTGTTTCTTTTGGAACACACCTATATGTATATAAGATATGTTGTCGACCCTCAAAGCTCATCTAACTACTTTAAGATTTTGGAAGCTAAGAAATTGCATGACTGATGATGGCAAACATGCTTTCATTTGATTTCAGTCTTGCCAGACGTGCCAAAATCACAGCAGATGTTGATTTTGGCGTCTATTACATGAAAACTTCATTTGACTCAAATATTCATTTCAGCTGCTAAACAA